>NW_028295603.1:602500-844686 GCF_964341445.2 Mesoplodon mirus
CAGTGAAAGGGACTCAAAACCCCATATTTCCCGCAGAGGAATAGATCTGACTAGTAAGAATCTTAAAACCTATGTATTGATATGTCTCCGTAAGGGAATCAAGTGTGTCTAGACTGGCATAAATATGGCAGCGAGAATCAGCTCAAACCCACTCTAAAAAGGAATTTCAAAAACAGAACAAAGAAACAGGGATAATCTTTACAATTCCTTCAGGGTCTCTGATGCAACCTGGAATGACCCTATCTACAATGACAGCTGGATGCGGCATGAGGCTGGACACTTGGGACTGAGAGGATTGGAGAGATTGGGTGAGCAAAGGCAGACCCTTTATAGCAATAATGCATGGCACCCATTCCATGGTTCCCAACTCTCCAGGTTGAAGGGAATATTACTACAGCTTTAACATGTATGGGAAACCTAGAGAATGGACACACTGTGAATACGAAAGGTTTCTAAAACTCAGTGAAGAGTCCCTCTCCTGGTGCTCCGGTTTGACTTTGCAACTGCTTTCCTATCAATCTCCCAACTTGGAGAGACAGCCCCTTTAAGCTCCTGGTTCACACAGGTTGCCAATTTGGCAGAGGATGAAAGGGAAGAGGGAGAACCAATGAGAGAGTCGCTTTTCGGCATTTGGATGGGCACATGTCACTCTAATTTCCCGGCAGGAAGAAGAATTAACCAAAGTCTCAGCCACCCACCGGGAACCAGTATAGGTCCTGAACCAAAAGTTTGGACTTGCGTTCAGCTCACAAAAAAACGAGTTGAAAAATGGAGCTCAGGGGCACAGCAATTCACAAACTGGCAGAGTAATCAAGGCCAACTATCGTCCAAAAATCTGTTGAGGGAAGGCAACGAGGCGGACTTGAATGCGAGGCAGAATAGCAGGAAACAGATTTCAAGAGGTACGTTAGAATCGCCTGTAAAGCACAGGAAGAGGGGCACAACTTCGACAATGATGCACTTGGCCAAAAAGGGTGTATGCGTTTTCTCCTGAATATATTCAGGAGAAAACGCATACGCCCTTTTTGGCCAAGCAAGCAAGCGGGCAATGCAAATCTGCACTACAAAGAAGTATCACTTCCCACCGGTCAAAAGGGACATCCACAAAATGTGTAAAAACCAGAAAGGCAAGACAGGCCCTGGAGAACAGGGAGCCGTGTTATGCTGATGGGCGGGATGTAAGTTGCCAACTGCCTCACTGGAGGAGTGCATTGTGTTCCCTAAAACAAGTAAACAACAGAGCTACAGAGCCGAGGGCACTTCCAGTCTAGGGAATATACCTTGGGAAAACTGAAAATCCATAAGACAGAGCCACCCCCAAATTGAGGGCTGCACTGCTTACAAGAACCTCAACCTGGGTACACCTGAAATATCCCAGGAAATATAAAAACGGTTCAAAACATTGTGGAACTTACGTACGATGGAATATCCCTCAGCCATGAAATCAATGTCATAAGACCAGTAGCAGCAAAATGAGTGGATTCAGGTACGATGATTCTAAGTGAAAGAAGTCACACAGAAAAAGAAACTTATCATAAGATATCACTTAGGAAGATCCTGTAAACATGGCTACACATGAACTGAGTTAGGAAAGAGAACAGAGTCTCACATTTAGAAAACACTCTTATGCCTGCTTAAGGGGGAAGGAGAGGTGGGGTGATGCATCAAACCAGAGTTTGATATAAGCACAGGTACCGTTCCAAAAACCAACTATGGAATAGACAAGACCTACACCTTCCTCAGTGAAAGGGACTCAAAACCCCATATTTCCCGCAGAGGAATAGATCTGACTAGTAAGAATCTTAAAACCTATGTATTGATATGTCTCCGTAAGGGAATCAAGTGTGTCTAGACTTGCATAAATATGGCAGCGAGAATCAGCTCAAACCCACTCTAAAAAGGAATTTCAAAAACAGAACAAAGAAACAGGGAAATTCTTTACAATTCCTTCAGGGTCTCTGATGCAACCTGGAATGACCCTATCTACAATGACAGCTGGATGCGGCATGAGGCTGGACACTTGGGACTGAGAGGATTGGAGAGATTGGGTGAGCAAAGGCAGACCCTTTATAGCAATAATGCATGGCACCCATTCCATGGTTCCCAAATCTCCAGATTGAAGGGAATATTACTACAGCTTTAACATGTACGGGAAACCTAGAGAATGGACACACTGTGAATACAAAAGGTTTCTAAAACTCAATGAAGAGTCCCTCTCCTGGTGCTCCGGTTTGACTTTGCAACTGCTTTACTATCAATCTCCCAACTTGGAGAGACTGCCCCTTTAAGCTCCTGGTTCACACAGGTTGCCCATTTGGCAGAGGAGGAAAGGGAAGAGGGAGAACCAATGAGAGAGTCGCTTTTCCGCATTTGGATGGGCACATGTCATTCTAATTTCCCGGCAGGAAGAAGAATTAACCAAAGTCTCAGCCACCCACCGGGAACCAGTATAGGTCCTGAACCAAAAGTTTGGACTTGCGTTCAGCTCACAAAAAACGAGTTTAAAAATGGAGCTCAGGGGCACAGCTATTCACAAACTGGCAGAGTAATCAAGGCCACCAATCGTCCAAAAATCTCTTGAGGGAAGGCAACGAGGCGGACTTGAAATCGAGGCAGAATAGCAGGAAACAGATTTCAAGAGGTACGTTGGAATCGCCTGTAAAGCACAGGAAGAGGGGCACAACTTCGACAATGATGCACTTGGCCAAAAAGGGCGTATGCGTTTTCTCCTGAATATATTCAGGAGAAAACGCATACGCCCTTTTTGGCCAAGCAAGCAAGCGGGCAATGCAAATCTGCACTACAAAGAAGTATCACTTCCCACGGGTCAAAAGGGACATCCACAAAATGTGTAAAAACCAGAAAGGCAAGACAGGCCGTGGCGAAATGGGAGCCTTGTTATGCTGATGGGCAGGATGTAAGTTGCCACCTGCCTCACTGGAGGAGTGCATTGTGCTCCCTAAAACAAGTAAACAACAGAGCTACAGAGCCAAGGGCGCTTCCAGTCTAGGGAATATACCTTGGGAAAACTGAAAATCCATAAGACAGAGCCACCCCCAAATTGAGGGCTGCACTGCTTACAAGAACCTCAACCTGGGTACACCTGAAATATCCCAGGAAATATAAAAATGGTTCAAAAAATTGTGGAACTTACGTACGATGGAATATCCCTCAGCCATGAAATCAATGTCATAAGACCAGTAGCAGCAAAATGAGTGGATTCAGGTACGATGATTCTAAGTGAAAGAAGTCACACAGAAAAAGAAACTTATCATAAGATATCACTTAGGAAGATCCTGTAAACATGGCTACACATGAACTGAGTTAGGAAAGAGAACAGAGTCTCACATTTAGAAAACACTCTTATGCCTGCTTAAGGGGGAAGGAGAGGTGGGGTGATGCATCAAACCAGAGTTTGATATAAGCACAGGTACTGTTCCAAAAACCAACTATGGAATAGACAAGACCTACACCTTCCTCAGTGAAAGGGACTCAAAACCCCATATTTCCCGCAGAGGAATAGATCTGACTAGTAAGAATCTTAAAACCTATGTATTGATATGTCTCCGTAAGGGAATCAAGTATGTCTAGACTTGCATAAATATGGCAGCGAGAATCAGCTCAAACCCACTCTAAAAAGGAATTTCAAAAACAGAACAAAGAAACAGGGAAATTCTTTACAATTCCTTCAGGGTCTCTGATGCAACCTGGAATGACCCTATCTACAATGACAGCTGGATGCGGCATGAGGCTGGACACTTGGGACTGAGAGGATTGGAGAGATTGGGTGAGCAAAGGCAGACCCTTTATAGCAATAATGCATGGCAACCATTCCATGGTTCCCAACTCTCCAGGTTGAAGGGAATATTACTACAGCTTTAACATGTACGGGAAACCTAGAGAATGGACACACTGTGAATACGAAAGGTTTCTAAAACTCAACGAAGAGTCCCTCTCCTGGTGCTCCGGTTTGACTTTGCAACTGCTTTCCTATCAATCTCCCAACTTGGAGAGACAGCCCCTTTAAGCTCCTGGTTCACACAGGTTGCCCATTTGGCAGAGGATGAAAGGGAAGAGGGAGAACCAATGAGAGAGTCACTTTTCGGCATTTGGATGGGCATATGTCACTCTAATTTCCCGGCAGGAAGAAGAATTAACCAAACTCTCAGCCACCCACCGGGAACCAGTATAGGTCCTGAACCAAAAGTTTGGACTTGCGTTCAGCTCACAGAAAACGAGTTTGAAAATGGAGCTCAGGGGCACAGCTATTCACAAACTGGCAGAGTAATCAAGGCCAACAATCGTCCAAAAATCTGTTGAGGGAAGGAAACGAGGCGGACTTGAAATCGAGGCAGAATAGCAGGAAACAGATTTCAAGAGGTACGTTGGAATAGCCTGTAATGCACAGGAAGAGGGACACAACTTCGACAATGATGCACTTGGCCAAAAAGGGCGTATGCGTTTTCTCCTGAATATATTCAGGAGAAAACGCATACGCCCTTTTTGGCCAAGCAAGCAAGCGGGCAATGCAAATCTGCACTACAAAGAAGTATCACTTCCCACGGGTCAAAAGGGACATCCACAAAATGTGTAAAAAGCAGAAAGGCAAGACAGGCCGTGGTGAAATGGGAGCCTTGTTATGCTGATGGGCAGGATGTAAGTTGCCAACTGCCTCACTGGAGGAGTGCATTGTGCTCCCTAAAACAAGTAAACAACAGAGCTACAGAGCCAAGGGCACTTCCTGTCTAGGGAGTATACCTCGGGAAAACTGAAAATCAATAAGACAGAGCCACCCCCAAATTGAGGGCTGCACTGCTTACAAGAACCTCAACCTGGGTACACCTGAAATATCCCAGGAAATATAAAAATGGTTCAAAAAATTGTGGAAATTACATACGATGGAATATCCCTCAGCCATGAAATCAATGTCATAAGACCAGTAGCAGCAAAATGAGTGGATTCAGGTACGATGATTCTAAGTGAAAGAAGTCACACAGAAAAAGAAACTTATCATAAGATATCACTTAGGAAGATCCTGTAAACATGGCTACACATGAACTGAGTTAGGAAAGAGAACAGAGTCTCACATTTAGAAAACACTCTTATGCCTGCTTAAGGGGGAAGGAGAGGTGGGGTGATGCATCAAACCAGAGTTTGATATAAGCACAGGTACTGTTCCAAAAACCAACTATGGATTATACAAGACCTACACCTTCCTCAGTGAAATGGACTCAAAACCACATATTTCCCGCAGAGGAATAGATCTGACTAGTAAGAATCTTAAAACCTATGTTGTGATATGTCTCCGTAAGGGAATCAAGTGTGTCTAGACTGGCATAAACATGGCAGCGAGAATCAGCTCAAACCCACTCTAAAAAGGAATTTCAAAAACAGAACAAAGAAACAGGGAAATTCTTTACAATTCCTTCAGGGTCTCTGATGCAACCTGGAATGACCCTATCTACGATGACAGCTGGATGTGACATGAGGCTGGACACTTGGGACTGAGAGGATTGGTGAGATTGCGTGAGCAAATGCAGACCCTTGAAAGCAATAATGCATGGCACCCATTCCATGGGTCCCAACTCTCTAGGTTGAAGGGAATATTACTACAGCTATAACATGTACGGGAATCCTAGAGAATGGACACACTGTGAATACAAAAGGTTTCTAAAACTCAACGAAGAGTCCCTCTCCTGGTGCTCCGGTTTGACTTTGCAACTGCTTTACTATCAATCTCCCAACTTGGAGAGACAGCCCCTTTAAGCTCCTGGTTCACACAGGTTGCCCATTTGGCAGAGGAGGAAAGGGAAGAGGGAGAACCAATGAGAGAGTAGCTGTTAGGCATTTGGATGGGCACATGTCACTCTAATTTCCCGGCAGGAAGAAGAATTAACCAAAGTCTCAGCCACCCACCAGGAACCAGTATAGGTCCTGAACCAAAAGTTTGGACTTGCGTTCAGCTCACAAAAAACGAGTTGAAAAATGGAGCTCAGGGGCACAGCAATTCACAAACAGGCAGAGTAATCAAGGCCAACTATCGTCCAAAAATCTGTTGAGGGAAGGCAACGAGGCGGACTTGAAAGCGAGGCAGAATAGCAGGAAACAGATTTCTAGAGGTACGTTGGAATTGCCTGTAAAGCACAGGAAGAGGGGCAAAACTTCAACAATGATGCACTTGGCCAAAAATGGCGTATGCGTTTTCTCCTGAATAAAATCAGGAGAAAACGCATACGCCCTTTTTGGCCAAGCAAGCAAGCGGGCAATGCAAATCTGCACTACAAAGAAGTATCACTTTCCACGGGTCAAAAGGGACATCCACAAAATGTGTAAAAACCAGGAAGGCAAGACAGGCCGTGCCGAAATGGGAGCCTTGTTATGCTGATGGGCAGGATGTAAGTTGCAACTGCCTCACTGGAGGAGTGCATTGTGTTCCCTAAAACAAGTAAACAACAGAGCTACAGAGCCAAGGGCACTTCCAGTCTAGGGAATATACCTTGGGAAAACTGAAAATCAATAAGACAGATCCACCCCCATATTGAGGGCTGCACTGCTTACAAGAACCTCAACCTGGGTACACTGGAAATATCGCAGGAAATATATAAATGGTTCAAAACTTTGTGGAACTTACGTACGATGGAATATCCCTCAGCCACGAAATCAATGTCATAAGACCAGTAGCAGCAAAATGAGTGGATTCAGGTACGAAGATTCTAAGTGAAAGAAGTCACACAGAAAAAGAAACTTATCATAAGATATCACTTAGGAAGATCCTGTAAACATTGCTACACAGGAACTGAGTTAGGAAAGAGAACAGAGTCTCACATTTAGCAAACACTCTTATGCCTGCTTAAGGGGGAAGGAGCGGTGGGGTGATGCATCAAACCAGATTTTGATATAAGCACAGGTACCGTTCCAAAAACCAACTATGGAATAGACAAGACCTACACCTTCCTCAGTGAAAGGGACTCAAAACCCCATATTTCCCACAGAGGAATAGATCTGACTAGTAAGAATCTTAAAACCTATGTATTGATATGTCTCCGTAAGGGAATCAAGGGTGACTAGACTGGCATAAACAAGGCAGCGAGAATCAGCTCAAACCCACTCTAAAAAGGAATTTCAAAAACAAAACAAAGAAACAGGGAAATTCTTTACAATTCCTTCAGGGTCTCTGATGCAACCTGGAATGACCCTATCTACAATGACAGCTTGATGTGGCATGAGGCTGGACACTTGGGACTGAGAGGATTGGTGAGATTGGGTCAGCAAATGCAGACCCTTGAAAGCAATTATTCATGGCACCAATTCCATGGGTCCCAACTCTCCAGGTTGAAGGGAATATTACTACATCTATAACATGTACGGGAAACCTAGAGAATGGACACACTGTGAATACGAAAGATTTCTATAACTCAACGAAGAGTCCCTCTCCTGGTCCTCCGGTTTGACTTTCCAACAGCTTTCCTATCAATCTGCCAACTTGGAGAGACAGCCCCTTTAAGCTCCTGGTTCACACAGGTTGCCAATTTGGCAGAGGATGAAAGGGAAGAGGGAGAACCAATGAGAGAGTAGCTGTTAGGCATTTGGATGGGCACATGTCACTCTAATTTCCCGGCAGGAAGAAGAATTAACCAAAGTCTCAGCCACCCACCGGGAACCAGTATAGGTCCTGAACCAAAAGTTTGGACTTGCGTTCTGCTCACAAAAAACGAGTTGAAAATGGAGGTCAGGGGCACAGCAATTCACAATGTTGCAGAGTAATCAAAGCCACCTATCGTCCAAAACTCTGTTGAGGGAAGGCAACGAGGCGGACTTGAAAGCGAGAAAGAATAGCAGGAAACAGATTTCAAGAGGTACGTTGGAATCACCTGTAAAGCACAGGAAGAGGGGCACAACTTCGACAATGATGCACTTGGCCAAAAAGGGCGTATGCGTTTTCTCCTGAATATATTCAGGAGAAAACGCATACGCCCTTTTTGGCCAAGCAAGCAAGCGGGCAATGCAAATCTGCACTACAAAGAAGTATCACTTCCCACCGGTCAAAAGGGACATCCACAAAATATGTAAAAACCAGAAAGGCAAGGCAGGCCCAGGAGAAGAGGGAGCCTTGTTATGCTGTTGGGGGGGATGTAAGTTGCCAACTGCCTCACTGGAGGAGTGCATTGTGTTCCCTAAAACAAGTAAACAACAGAGCTACAGAGCCAAGGGCACTTCAAGTCTAGGGAATATACCTTGGGAAAACTGAAAATCAATAAGACAGAGCCACCCCCAAATTGAGGGCTGCACTGCTTACAAGAACCTCAACCTGGGTACACCGGAAATATCCCAGGAAATATAAAAATGGTTCAAAACATTGTGGAATTTACGTACGATGGAATATCCCTCAGCCATGAAATCAATGTCATAAGACCAGTAGCAGCAAAATGAGTGGATTCAGGTACGATGATTCTAATTGAAAAAGTCACACAGAAAAAGAAACTTATCATAAGATATCACTTAGGAAGATCCTGTAAACATGGCTACACATGAACTGAGTTAGGAAAGAGAACAGAGTCTCACATTTATAAAACACTCTTATGCCTGCTTAAGGGGGAAGGAGAGGTGGCGTGATGCATCAAACCAGAGTTTGATATAAGCACAGGTACCGTTCCAAAAACCAACTATGGAATAGACAAGACCTACACTTTCCTCAGTGAAAGGGACTCAAAACCCCATATTTCCCGCAGAGGAATACATCTGACTAGTAAGAATCTTAAAACCTATGTATTGATATGTCTCCGTAAGGGAATCAAGTGTGTCTAGACGGGCATAAACATGGCAGCGAGAATCAGCTCAAACCCACTCTAAAAAGGAATTTCAAAAACAAAACAAAGAAACAGGGAAATTCTATACAATTCCTTCAGGGTCTCTGATGCAACCTGGAATGACCCTATCTACAATGACAGCTGGAAGTGGCATAAGGCTGGACACTTGGGACTGAGAGGATTGGTGAGATTGGGTGAGCAAATGCAGACCCTTTAAAGCAATAATGCATGGCACCCATTCCATGGGTCCCAACTCTCCAGGTTGAAGGGAATATTACTACAGCTATAACATGTACGGGAAACCTAGAGAATGGACACACTGTGAATACGAAAGGTTTCTATAACTCAACGAAGAGTCCCTCTCCTGGTGCTGCGGTTTGACTTTCCAACTGCTTTCCTATCAATCTCCCAACTTGGAGAGACAGCCCCTTTAAGCTCCTGGTTCGCACAGGTTGCCAATCTGGCAGAGGATGAAAGGGAAGAGGGAGAACCAATGAGGGAGTAGCTGTTAGGCATTTGGATGGGCCCATGTCACTCTAATTTCCCGGCAGGAAGAAGAATTAACCAAAGTCTCAGCCACCCACCGGGAACCAGTATAGGTCCTGAACCAAAAGTTTGGACTTGCGTTCAGCTCACAAAAAACGAGTTGAAAAATGGAGCTCAGGGGCACAGCAATTCACAAACTGGCAGAGTAATCAAGGCCAACTATCGTCCAAAAATCTGTTGAGGGAAGGCAATGAGGCGGACTTGAAAGCGAGGCAGAATAGCAGGAAACAGATTTCAAGAGGTACGTTGGAATCGCCTGTAAAGCACAGGAAGAGGGGCACAACTTCGACAATGATGCACTTGGCCAAAAAGGGCGTATGCGTTTTCTCCTGAATATATTCAGGAGAAAACGCATACGCCCTTTTTGGCCAAGCAAGCAAGCGGGCAATGCAAATCTGCACTACAAAGAAGTATCACTTCCCACCGGTCAAAAGGGACATCCACAAAATGTGTAAAAACCAGAAAGGCAAGACAGGCCCTGGAGAACAGGGAGCCTTGTTATGCTGATGGGCGGGATGTAAGCTGCCAACTGCCTCACTGGAGGAGTGCATTGTGTTCCCTAAAACAAGTAAACAACAGAGCTACAGAGCCAAGGGCACTTCCAGTGTAGGGAATATACCTTGGGAAAACTGAAAATCCATAAGACACAGCCACCCCCAAATTGAGGGCTGCACTGCTTACAAGAACCTCAACCTGGGTACACCTGAAATATCCCAGGAAATATAAAAATGGTTCAAAACATTTTGGAACTTACGTACGATGGAATATCCCTCAGCCATGAAATCAATGTCATAAGACCAGTAGCAGCAAAATGAGTGGATTCAGGTACGATGATTCTAAGTGAAAGAAGTCACACAGAAAAAGAAACTTATCATAAGATATCAATTAGGAAGATCCTGTAAACATGGCTACACATGAACTGAGTTAGCAAAGGGAACAGAGTCTCACATTTAGAAAACACTCTTATGCCTGCTTAAGGGGGAAGGAGAGGTGGGGTGATGCATCAAACCAGAGTTTGATATAAGCACAGGTACCGTTCCAAAATCCAACTATGGAATAGACAAGACCTACACCTTCCTCAGTGAAAGGGACTCAAAACCCCATATTTCCCGCAGAGGAATAGATCTGACTAGTAAGAATCTTAAAACCTATGTATTGATATGTCTCCGTAAGGGAATCCAGTGTGACAAGACTGGCATAAACATGGCAGCGAGAATCAGCACAAACCCACTCTAAAAAGGAATTTCAAAAACAGAACAAAGAAACAGGGAAATTCTTTACAATTCCTTCAGGGTCTCTGATGAAACCTGGAATGACCCTATCTACAATGACAGCTGGATGTGGCATGAGGCTGGACACTTGGGACTGAGAGGATTGGTGAGATTGGGTGAGCAAATGCAGACCCTTTAAAGCAATAATGCATGGCACCCATTCCATGGGTCCCAACACTCCAGGTTGAAGGGAATATTACTACAGCTATAACATGTACGGGAAACCTAGAGAATGGACACACTGTGAATACGAAAGGTTTCTAAAACTCAACGAAGAGTCCCTCTCCTGGTGCTGCGGTTTGACTTTCCAACTGCTTTCCTATCAATCTCCCAACCTGGAGAGACAGCCCCTTTAAGCTCCTGGTTCGCACAGGTTGCCAATCTGGCAGAGGATGAAAGGGAAGAGGGAGAACCAATGAGAGAGTAGCTGTTAGGCATTTGGATGGGCACATGTCACTCTAATTTCCCGGCAGGAAGAAGAATTAACCAAAGTCTCAGCCACCCACCGGGAACCAGTATAGGTCCTGAACCAAATGTTTGGACTTGCGTTCAGCTCACAAAAAGCGAGTTTAAAAATGGAGCTCAGGGGCACAGCAATTCACAAACTGGCAGAGTAATCAAGGCCAACTATCGTCCAAAAATCTGTTGAGGGAAGGCAACGAGGCGGACTTGAAAGCGAGGCAGAATAGCAGGAAACAGATTTCAAGAGGTACGTTGGAATCGCCTGTAAAGCACAGGAAGAGGGGCACAACTTCGACAATGATGCACTTGGCCGAAAAGGGCGTATGCGTTTTCTCCTGAATATATTCAGGAGAAAACTACAATGAGGTATCACCTCACACCTGTTAGAATCGGCATCATCAGAAAATCTACAAACAACCAATTCTGGGGAGGGTGTGGACAAAAGGAACCCTCTTCCACTATTGGTGGGAATGTAAATTGATAGTCTCTATGGAGAACAGTATGGAGTTTCCTTAAAAAAACTAGAAATAGAATTACCATCTGATCCAGCAATCCCACTTCTGGGCATATACCCAGAAAAAACCGTATTTCAAAACGCTACATTCACCACAATGTTCGTTGCAGCACTATTTACAAAAGCAAGGTAATGGAAGCAACCTAAATTCCCATAGACAGATAAATGGATAAAGATGTGGTACATATATGATATGGAATATTATTCGGCCATAAAAAGGAATGAAACTTGGTCATTTGTAGAGACATCGATGGATCGAGAGACTGTCATACAGAATGAAGTAAGTCAGAAGGAGGAAAACAAATATTGTATATTAATGCATATATGTGAAAACTAAAAAAATGGTACAGATGAACTGGTTTGCAGGGAAGAAATAGAGACACAGAGGTAGAGAACAAACGTATGGACACCAACTGTGGGAAGCCATGGGTTGCTGGTGGTGGGATGAGTTGGGAGATTGGGATTGACCTGTATAAATGTATATGCATAAAATACATAACTAATAATAACCTGCTGTATAAAAACATAAATAAAATAAAATTTCAAAATTTTAAAAAATAAAATTTAAAAATAAAACAGAAAAAATTCTTCCCGTCACACAGATGTATTTATAGGAATGAATTATTTCCATGCTTATATTTATAAATACATAAAAGAGGAATAAAATCTAACTTGAACCATAAAAGAAAAAAAAAAGTAAACCCACTAGTTATACAGAGGAAAACCCTATCAGGGCACTTGCTCCAGCGGTAAACAATTCTGAAATTGGTCAGAGGTGGGGAACCATGTCCCATACAGCCAGCAACCCACCCCCCATGCAAGGAGCGTCCTCATTGCAAAGCTGGGGGACCATGCCGAGGCATCTGTGAGTAAATGTGAGCTGAGCCCCAGGCCAGCTGTTGCTGAACTGTTCCCACCCTTTCCAGGTAAAACACCTGAATATGTACAAGGGCTTGAAAGCCTAGAGGAAGGACCGTGGAGCCACACCAGCGACAGCACGCAGGCCAACTTGGTGCCTGCAGGCCAGCCATGGTGGTCCTGGACCCTGGCGCTCTTCCAGAAGCTTTCCATTGCCCTGCCTGAGATACCCCTCCTGTCCCGACCCCCACTGCTTTTTTCCTTCCTCACCTCTGTCCGGAGAGAAATTCCAGCGTAACGTATGGGTGACACATCCTCTTCTTTACAGGCGGCAGCCTGGCAACTCCTGCAGAATGGCCAGCAGAACCCCACTCACACCGGGCCACCCACAAAGCTGTGGCCCCTCACTCCCTCCCACCAGCACAGCCCCGAGACTGCTGACGGGGCAGAGAATATGGAGGCAGGCACAGCTTCAGGGGCTATTGCTGCCTGGAGCTCTGTTTATATTGACCTCAACGAGGCAAACCTGGGGAGGGTGGGGCGGCAGGGTAAGGCTGCCCAGGTCAGCTAATCCACAACCCTGAGGGAATCACATTGCTGAAAATGGACCCCGCTAAGGCAGAAGAGAAGCCAAGGGAAAAAAGGACACAATGCCATTTGCAGCACCGTAGATGAGTCTAGAAGTAATCACGTAACTTGTAGTAAGTCAGAAAGTGAAAGACACATATCATATCATATCACTTATAGGTGTTACCTAAAAATGGATACCAGGGCAGATATGTCCACGGAGAAGGGCAATCACAGATTCATTAAACAAACTTATGGTTCACCAATAGAAAGGTGTGAGGATTGGTTTCATTACGATATCGGGGTTAACAGACATATACAAACACAGGTGACATATATCATCACCAAAGACCTACAGAATACCAAGACAGGACTACTCAACATTCTGTCATAACGTACATGGGAAAAGGATCCCAGGAAGAACAGACATGTGTATATGTGTAAAAGAACCACATCTTCCACACCTACAGCAAGCCAAACATTGTAATCAAACTTGCTGTAATAAAAAATAAAAAATTAAATTAAAAACACGAACAAGAAGTAGTGAGACAAACGTGAGGGGCTTTCTCCTGGCACATTCCATTCTAAACTCCAATCTAGAACACCACTTCCACTGAGGCTCTCTTGCCCTAGTAACCAGATTTGGTAAGGGTGAACTGCTGCCACCTTGTGGCCGTTTCACACAACAGCAGCTTTAATCCCAGCACTAATGGTCAGTTGATATTCAAAATCATTGCAGGCCTGTAAATGACACCTGCCCTGAAAACAAATCCTGGGGTCACATATCGACCAAAAAATTCAAAGGACGTCCATATTTCAAAACGACCGTTTCAAAAGGCATATTTTACGCACATTAGTGTTCTGCTTCTTTTCCTTTCTTTCCTTTTTTGTTAAAAAACACGGGAATGGAAAAAGGCATCTATCAGAATGGGCGAAAATCGTTGCAGACGAATCAATGGACACAGGTTTTATCTCCAATATATATAAACAGCTCATGCAGCTTAATATTAAAAAAAACAAACAACCCAAAAAAAATGGGCAGAAGATCTAAAGAGACGTTTCTTCAAAGGAGACACAGAGATGGCCAAGACGCACATGAAAAGCTGCTCAACAGCACTAATTATTAGAGAAATGCAAATCAAAACTACAATGAGGTATCACCTCACACCTGTTAGAATCGGCATCATCAGAAAATCTACAAACAACCAATTCTGGGGAGGGTGTGGACAAAAGGAGCCCTCTTCCACTATTGGTGGGAATGTAAATTGATACAGTCACTATGGAGAACAGTATGGAGTTTCCTTAAAAAAACTAGAAATAGAATTACCATCTGATCCAGCAATCCCACTTCTGGGCATATACCCAGAGAAAACCGTATTTCAAAAAGGCACATTCACCACAATGTTCGTTGCAGCACTATTTACAATAGCCAGGTAATGGAAGCAACCTAAATGCCCACAGACAGATGAATGGATAAAGATGTGGTACATATATAAAATGGAATATTACTCGGCCATAAAAAGGAATGAAACTGGGTCATCTGTAGAGACATCGATGGATCGAGAGACTGTCATACAGAATGAAGTATGTCAGAAAGAGGAAAACAAATATTGTATATTAATGCATATATGTGGAGCCTAAAAATGGTACAGATGAACTGGTTTGCAGGGAAGAAATAGAGACACAGAGGTAGAGAACAAACGTATGGACACCAAGTGTGGGAAGCCATGGGCTGGTGGTGGTGGGATGAGTTGGGAGTTTGGGATTGACCTGTATACATGTATATGCATAAAATACATAACTAATAATAACGTGCTGTATAAAAAAATAAATAAAATTTCAAAATTTAAAAAAATAAAATTTAAAAATAAAACAGAAAAAAGTTCTTCCCGTCACACAGATGTATTTATAGGAATGAATTATTTCCATGCTTATATCTATAAATACATAAAAGAGGAATAACATCTAACTTGAAACATAAAAGAAAAAAAAAAGTGAACCCACGAGTTATACAGAGGAAAACCCTATCACGGCACTTGCTCCAGTGGTAAACAATTCTGAAATTGGTCAGAGGTGGGGAACCATCTCCCATACAGCCAGCAACCCACCCCCCACGCAAGGAGCGTCCTCATTGCAAAGCTGGGGGACCGTGCCGAGGCATCTGTGAGTAAACGTGAGCTGAGCCCCAGGCCAGCTGCTGCTAAACTGTTCCCACCCTTTCCAGGTAAAACACCTGAATATGTACAAGGGCTTGAAAGCCTAGAGGAAGGACCGTGGAGCCACACCAGCGACAGCACGCAGGCCAACTTGGTGCCTGCAGGCCAGCCAAGGTGGTCCTGGCCCCGGGCGCTCTTCAAGAAGCTTTCCATTGCCCTGCCTGAAAAACCCCTCCTTCCCGGACCACACTGCTTTTTTCCTTCCTCACCTCTGTCCGGAGAGAAATTCCAGCGGAAGGTATGTGTGACACATCCTCTTCTTTACAGGCGGCAGCCTGGCATCTCCTGCAGAAAGGCCAGCAGAACCCCACTCACACCGGGCCCCCCACAAAGCTGTGGCCCCTCACTCCCTCCCACCAGCACAGCCCCGAGACTGCTGACGGGGCAGAGAATATGGAGTCAGGCACAGCTTCATGGGCTATTGCTGCCTGGAGCTCTGTTTATGTTGACCTCAACGAGGCACACCTGGGGAGGGCGGGCCGGCAGGGTAAGGCTGCCCAGGTCAGCTAATCCACAACCCTCAGGGAATCACATTGTTGAAAATGGACCCCGCTAAGGCAGAAGAGAAGCCAAGGGAAAAAAGGACACAATGCCATTTGCAGCACCGTAGATGAGTCTAGAAGTAATCACGTGACTTGTAGTAAGTCAGAAAGTGAAAGACACATATCATATCATATCACTTATAGGTGTTACCTAAAAATGGATACCAGGGCAGATATTTCCACGGAGAAGGGCAATCACAGATTCATTAAACAAACTTATGGTTCACCAATGGAAAGGTGTGAGGATTGGTTTCATTATGATATCGGGGTTAACAGACATATACAAACACAGGTGACATATATAATCACCAAAGACCTACAGAATACCAAGAGAGGACTACTCAACATTCTGTCATAACGTACATGGGCAAAGGATCCCAGGAAGAACAGACATCTGTATATGTGTAAAAGAACCACATCTTCCACACCTACAACACGCCAAACATTGTAATCAAACTTGCTGTAATCAAAAATTAAAAATTAAATTAAAAACACGAACAAGAAGTAGTGAGACAAACGTGAGGGGCTTTCTCCTGGCACATTCCATTCTAAACTCCAATCTAGAACACCACTTCCACTGAGGCTCTCTTGCCCTAGTAACCAGATTTGGTAAGGGTGAACTGCTGCCACCTTGTGGCCGTTTCACACAACAGCAGCTTTAATCCCAACGCTAATGGTCAGTTGATATTCAAAATCATTGCAGGCCTGTAAATGCCACCTGCCCTGAAAACAAATCCTGGGGTCACATATCGACCAAAAATTTCAAAGGATGTCCATATTTCAAAACGACCGTTTCAAAAGGCATATTTTACGCACATTAGTGTTCTGCTTCTTTTCCTTTCTTTCCTTTTTTGTTAAAAAACACGGGAATGGAAAAAGGCATCCCTCAGAATGGGCGAAAATCGTTGCAGACGAATCAATGGACACAGGTTTTATCTCCAATATATATAAACAGCTCATGCAGCTTAATATTAAAAAAACAAACAACTCAAAAAAAATGGGCAGAAGATCTAAAGAGACGTTTCTTCAAAGGAGACACAGAGATGGCCAAGACGCACATGAAAAGCTGCTCAACAGAACTAATTATTAGAGAAATGCAAATCAAAACTACAATGAGGTATCACCTCACACCTGTTAGAATCGGCATCATCAGAAAATCTACAAACAACCAATTCTGGGGAGGGTGTGGACAAAAGGAGCCCTCTTCCACTATTGGTGGGAATGTAAATTGATACAGTCACTATGGAGAACAGTATGGAGTTTCCTTAAAAAAACTAGAAATAGAATTACCATCTGATCCAGCAATCCCACTTCTGGGCATATACCCAGAGAAAACCGTATTTCAAAAAGGCACATTCACCACAATGTTCGTTGCAGCACTATTTACAATAGCCAGGTAATGGAAGCAACCTAAATGCCCACAGACAGATGAATGGATAAAGATGTGGTACATATATAAAATGGAATATTACTCGGCCATAAAAAGGAATGAAACAGGGTCATCTGTAGAGACATCGATGGATCGAGAGACTGTCATACAGAATGAAGTATGTCAGAAAGAGGAAAACAAATATTGTATATTAATGCATATATGTGGAGCCTAAAAATGGTACAGATGAACTGGTTTGCAGGGAAGAAATAGAGACAAAGAGGTAGAGAACAAACGTATGGACACCAAGTGTGGGAAGCCATGGGGTGGTGGTGGTGGGATGAGTTGGGAGATTGGGATTGACCTGTATACATGTATATGCATAAAATACATAACTAATAATAACGTGCTGTATAAAAAAATAAATAAAATTTCAAAATTTTAAAAAATAAAATTTAAAAATAAAACAGAAAAAAGTTCTTCCCGTCACACAGATGTATTTATAGGAATGAATTATTTCCATGCTTATATCTATAAATACATTAAAGAGGAATAACCTCTAACTTGAAACATAAAAGAAAAAAAAAGTGAACCCACGAGTTATACAGAGGAAAACCCTATCACGGCACTTGCTCCAGTGGTAAACAATTCTGAAATTGGTCAGAGGCGGGGAACCATCTCCCATACAGCCAGCAACCCACCCCCCACGCAAGGAGCGTCCTCATTGCAAAGCTGGGGGACCGTGCCGAGGCATCTGTGAGTAAACGTGAGCTGAGCCCCAGGCCAGCTGCTGCTGAACTGTTCCCACCCTTTCCAGGTAAAACACCTGAATATGTACAAGGGCTTGAAAGCCTAGAGGAAGGACCGTGGAGCCACACCAGCGACAGCACGCAGGCCAACTTGGTGCCTGCAGGCCAGCCAAGGTGCTCCTGGCCCCGGGCGCTCTTCAAGAAGCTTTCCATTGCCCTGCCTGAAAAACCCCTCCTTCCCGGACCACACTGCTTTTTTGCTTCCTCACCTCTGTCCGGAGAGAAATTCCAGCGGAAGGTATGGGTGACACATCCTCTTCTTTACAGGCGGCAGCCTGGCATCTCCTGCAGAAAGGCCAGCAGAACCCCACACACACCGGGCCACCCACAAAGCTGTGGCCCCTCACTCCCTCCCACCAGCACAGCCCCGAGACTGCTGACGGGGCAGAGAATATGGAGTCAGGCACAGCTTCAGGGGCTATTGCTGCCTGGAGCTCTGTTTATATTGACCTCAACGAGGCACACCTGGGGAGGGCGGGCCGGCAGGGTAAGGCTGCCCAGGTCACCTAATCCACAACCCTCAGGGAATCACATTGTTGAAAATGGACCCCGCTAAGGCAGAAGAGAAGCCAAGGGAAAAAAGGACACAATGCCATTTGCAGCACCGTAGATGAGTCTAGAAGTAATCACGTGACTTGTAGTAAGTCAGAAAGTGAAAGACACATATCATATCATATCACTTATAGGTGTTACCTAAAAATGGATACCAGGGCAGATATTTCCACGGAGAAGAGCAATCACAGATTCATTAAACAAACTTATGGTTCACCAATGGAAAGGTGTGAGGATTGGTTTCATTATGATATCGGGGTTAACAGACATATACAAACACAGGTGACATATATAATCACCAAAGACCTACAGAATACCAAGAGAGGACTACTCAACATTCTGTCATAACGTACATGGGCAAAGGATCCCAGGAAGAACAGACATCTGTATATGTGTAAAAGAACCACATCTTCCACACCTACAACACGCCAAACATTGTAATCAAACTTGCTGTAATCAAAAATTAAAAATTAAATTAAAAACACGAACAAGAAGTAGTGAGACAAACGTGAGGGGCTTTCTCCTGGCACATTCCATTCTAAACTCCAATCTAGAACACCACTTCCACTGAGGCTCTCTTGCCCTAGTAACCAGATTTGGTAAGGGTGAACTGCTGCCACCTTGTGGCCGTTTCACACAACAGCAGCTTTAATCCCAACGCTAATGGTCAGTTGATATTCAAAATCATTGCAGGCCTGTAAATGCCACCTGCCCTGAAAACAAATCCTGGGGTCACATATCGACCAAAAATTTCAAAGGACGTCCATATTTCAAAACGACCGTTTCAAAAGGCATATTTTACGCACATTAGTGTTCTGCTTCTTTTCCTTTCTTTCCTTTTTTGTTAAAAAACACGGGAATGGAAAAAGGCATCCCTCAGAATGGGCGAAAATCGTTGCAGACGAATCAATGGACACAGGTTTTATCTCCAATATATATAAACAGCTCATGCAGCTTAATATTAAAAAAACAAACAACCCAAAAAAATGGGCAGAAGATCTAAAGAGACGTTTCTTCAAAGGAGACACAGAGATGGCCAAGACGCACATGAAAAGCTGCTCAACAGCACTAATTATTAGAGAAATGCAAATCAAAACTACAATGAGGTATCACCTCACACCTATTAGAATCGGCATCATCAGAAAATCTACAAACAACCAATTCTGGGGAGGGTGTGGACAAAAGGAGCCCTCTTCCACTATTGGTGGGAATGTAAATTGATACAGTCACTATGGAGAACAGTATGGAGTTTCCTTAAAAAAACTAGAAATAGAATTACCATCTGATCCAGCAATCCCACTTCTGGGCATATACCCAGAGAAAACCGTATTTCAAAAAGGCACATTCACCACAATGTTCGTTGCAGCACTATTTACAATAGCCAGGTAATGGAAGCAACCTAAATGCCCACAGACAGATGAATGGATAAAGATGTGGTACATATATAAAATGGAATATTACTCGGCCATAAAAAGGAATGAAACTGGGTCATCTGTAGAGACATCGATGGATCGAGAGACTGTCATACAGAATGAAGTATGTCAGAAAGAGGAAAACAAATATTGTATATTAATGCATATATGTGGAGCCTAAAAATGGTACAGATGAACTGGTTTGCAGGGAAGAAATAGAGACACAGAGGTAGAGAACAAACGTATGGACACCAAGTGTGGGAAGCCATGGGGTGGTGGTGGTGGGATGAGTTGGGAGATTGGGATTGACCTGTATACATGTATATGCATAAAATACATAACTAATAATAACGTGCTGTATAAAAAAATAAATAAAATTTCAAAATTTTAAAAAATAAAATTTAAAAATAAAACAGAAAAAAGTTCTTCCCGTCACACAGATGTATTTATAGGAATGAATTATTTCCATGCTTATATCTATAAATACATAAAAGAGGAATAACATCTAACTTGAAACATAAAAGAAAAAAAAAGTGAACCCACGAGTTATACAGAGGAAAACCCTATCACGGCACTTGCTCCAGTGGTAAACAATTCTGAAATTGGTCAGAGGTGGGGAACCATCTCCCATACAGCCAGCAACCCAACCCCCACGCAAGGAGCGTCCTCATTGCAAAGCTGGGGGACCGTGCCGAGGCATCTGTGAGTAAACGTGAGCTGAGCCCCAGGCCAGCTGCTGCTGAACTGTTCCCACCCTTTCCAGGTAAAACACCTGAATATGTACAAGGGCTTGAAAGCCTAGAGGAAGAATCGTGGAGCCACACCAGCGACAGCACGCAGTCCAACTTGGTGCCTGCAGGCCAGCCAGCGTGGTCCTGGACCCTGGCGCTCTTCCAGAAGCTTTCCATTGCCCTGCCTGAGATACCCCTCCTGTCCCGGCCCCCACTGCTTTTTTCCTTCCTCACCTCTGTCCGGAGAGAAATTCCAGCGGAAGGTATGTGTGACACATCCTCTTCTTTACAGGCGGCAGCCTGGCAACTCCTGCAGAAAGGCCAGCAGAACCCCACTCACACCGGGCCACCCACAAAGCTGTGGCCCCTCACACCCTCCCACCAGCACAGCCCCGAGACTGCTGACGGGGCAGAGAATATGGAGTCAGGCACAGCTTCAGGGGCTATTGCTGCCTGGAGCTCTGTTTATATTGACCTCAAAGAGGCACACCTGGGGAGGGCGGGCCGGCAGGGTAAGGCTGCCCAGGTCAGCTAATCCACAACCCTCAGGGAATCACATTGTTGAAAATGGACCCCGCTAAGGCAGAAGAGATGCCAAGGGAAAAAAGGACACAATGCCATTTGCAGCACCGTAGATGAGTCTAGAAGTAATCATGTGACTTGTAGTAAGTCAGAAAGTGAAAGACACATATCATATCATATCACTTATAGGTGTTACCTAAAAATGGATACCAGGGCAGATATTTCCACGGAGAAGGGCAATCACAGATTCATTAAACAAACTTATGGTTCACCAATGTAAAGGTGTGAGGATTGGTTTCATTACGATATCGGGGTTAACAGACATATACAAACACAGGTGACATATATAATCACCAAAGACCTACAGAATACCAAGAGAGGACTACTCAACATTCTGTCATAACGTACATGGGAAAAGGATCCCAAGAAGAACAGTCATCTGTATATGTGTAAAAGAACCACATCTTCCACACCTACAACAAGCCAAAGATTGTAATCAAACTTGCTGTAATAAAAAATAAAAACTTAAATTAAAAACACGAACAAGAAGTAGTGAGTCAAACGTGAGGGGCTTTCTCCTGGCACATTCCATTCTAAACTCCAATCTAGAACACCACTTCCACTGAGGCTCTCTTGCCCTAGTAACCATATTTGGTAAGGGTGAACTGCTGCCACCTTGTGGCCGTTTCACACAACAGCAGCTTTAATCCCAACGCTAATGGTCAGTTGATATTCAAAATCATTGCAGGCCTGTAAATGACACCTGCCCTGAAAACAAATCCTGGGGTCACATATCGACCAAAAATTTCAAAGGACGTCCATATTTCAAAACGACCGTTTCAAAAGGCATATTTTACGCACATTAGTGTTCTGCTTCTTTTCCTTTCTTTCCTTTTTTGTTAAAAAACACGGGAATGGAAAAAGGCATCCCTCAGAATGGGCGAAAATCATTGCAGACGAATCAATGGACAGAGGTTTAATCTCCAATATATATAAACAGCTCATGCAGCTTAATATTAAAAAAACAAACAACCCAAAAAAAATGGGCAGAAGATCTAAAGAGACGTTTCTTCAAAGGAGATACAGAGATGGCCAAGACGCACATGAAAAGCTGCTCAACAGCACTAATTATTAGAGAAATGCAAATCAAAACTACAATGAGGTATCACCTCACACCTGTTAGAATCGGCATCATCAGAAAATCTACAAACAACCAATTCTGGGGAGGGTGTGGACAAAAGGAGCCCTCTTCCACTATTGGTAGGAATGTAAATTGATACAGTCCCTATGGAGAACAGTATGGAGTTTCCTTAAAAAAATTAGAAATAGAATTACCATCTGATCCAGCAATCCTACTTCTGGGCATATACCCAGAGAAAACCGTATTTCAAAAAGGCACATTCACCACAATGTTCGTTGCAGCACTATTTACAATAGCCAGGTAATGGAAGCAACCTAAATGCCCACAGACAGATGAATGGATAAAGATATGGTACATATATAAAATGGAATATTACTCGGCCATAAAAAGGAATGAAACTGGGTCATTTGTAGAGACATCGATGGATCGAGAGACTGTCATACAGAATGAAGTAAGTCAGAAAGAGGAAAACAAATATTGTATATTAATGCATATATGTGGAGCCTAAAAATGGTACAGATGAACTGGTTTGCAGGGAAGAAATAGAGACACAGAGGTAGAGAACAAACGTATGGACACCAAGTGTGGGAAGCCATGGGGTGCTGGTGGTGGGATGAGTTGGGAGTTTGGGATTGACCTGTATACATGTATATGCATAAAATACATAACTAATAATAACGTGCTGTATAAAAAAAATAAATAAAATTTCAAAATTTTAAAAAATAAAATTTAAAAATAAAACAGAAAAAAGTTCTTCCCGTCACACAGATGTATTTATAGGAATGAATTATTTCCATGCTTATATCTATAAATACATAAAAGAGGAATAACATCTAACTTGAAACATAAAAGAAAAAAAAAGTGAACCCACGAGTTATACAGAGGAAAACCCTATCACGGCACTTGCTCCAGTGGTAAACAATTCTGAAATTGGTCAGAGGTGGGGAACCATCTCCCATACAGCCAGCAACCCAACCCCCACGCAAGGAGCGTCCTCATTGCAAAGCTGGGGGACCGTGCCGAGGCATCTGTGAGTAAACGTGAGCTGAGCCCCAGGCCAGCTGCTGCTGAACTGTTCCCACCCTTTCCAGGTAAAACACCTGAATATGTACAAGGGCTTGAAAGCCTAGAGGAAGGACCGTGGAGCCACACCAGCGACAGCACGCAGGCCAACTTGGTGCCTGCAGGCCAGCCAGCGTGGTCCTGGACCCTGGCGCTCTTCCAGAAGCTTTCCATTGCCCTGCCTGAGATACCCCTCCTGTCCCGGCCCCCACTGCTTTTTTCCTTCCTCACCTCTGTCCGGAGAGAAATTCCAGCGGAAGGTATGGGTGACACATCCTCTTCTTTACAGGCGGCAGCCTGGCAACTCCTGCAGAAAGGCCAGCAGAACCCCACTCACACCGGGCCACCCACAAAGCTGTGGCCCCTCACTCCCTCCCACCAGCACAGCCCCGAGACTGCTGATGGGGCAGAGAATATGGAGTCAGGCACAGCTTCAGGGGCTATTGCTGCCTGGAGCTCTGTTTATATTGACCTCAACGAGGCACACCTGGGGAGGGCGGGCCGGCAGGGTAAGGCTGCCCAGGTCAGCTAATCCACAACCCTCAGGGAATCACATTGTTGAAAATGGACCCCGCTAAGGCAGAAGAGAAGCCAAGGGAAAAAAGGACACAATGCCATTTGCAGCACTGTAGATGAGTCTAGAAGTAATCACGTGACTTGTAGTAAGTCAGAAAGTGAAAGACACATATCATATCATATCACTTATAGGTGTTACCTAAAAATGGATACCAGGGCAGATATTTCCACGGAGAAGGGCAATCACAGATTCATTAAACAAACTTATGGTTCACCAATGGAAAGGTGTGAGGATAGGTTTCATTACGATATCGGGGTTAACAGACATATACAAACACAGGTGACATATATAATCACCAAAGACCTACAGAATACCAAGAGAGGACTACTCAACATTCTGTCATAACGTACATGGGAAAAGGATCCCAAGAAGAACAGTCATCTGTATATGTGTAAAAGAACCACATCTTCCACACCTACAACAAGCCAAACATTGTAATCAAACTTGCTGTAATAAAAAATAAAAACTTAAATTAAAAACACGAACAAGAAGTAGTGAGACAAACGTGAGGGGCTTTCTCCTGGCACATTCCATTCTAAACTCCAATCTAGAACACCACTTCCACTGAGGCTCTCTTGCCCTAGTAACCAGATTTGGTAAGGGTGAACTGCTGCCACCTTGTGGCCGTTTCACACAACAGCAGCTGTAATCCCAACGCTAATGGTCAGTTGATATTCAAAATCATTGCAGGCCTGTAAATGACACCTGCCCTGAAAACAAATCCTGGGGTCACATATCGACCAAAAATTTCAAAGGACGTCCATATTTCAAAACGACCGTTTCAAAAGGCATATTTTACGCACATTAGTGTTCTGCTTCTTTTCCTTTCTTTCCTTTTTTGTTAAAAAACACGGGAATGGAAAAAGGCATCCCTCAGAATGGGCGAAAATCGTTGCAGACGAATCAATGGACAGAGGTTTAATCTCCAATATATATAAACAGCTCATGCAGCTTAATATTAAGAAAACAAACAACCCAAAAAAAATGGGCAGAAGATCTAAAGAGACGTTTCTTCAAAGGAGACACAGAGATGGCCAAGACGCACATGAAAAGCTGCTCAACAGCACTAATTATTAGAGAAATGCAAATCAAAACTACAATGAGGTATCACCTCACACCTGTTAGAATCGGCATCATCAGAAAATCTACAAACAACAAATTCTGGGGAGGGTGTGGACAAAAGGAGCCCTCTTCCACTATTGGTGGGAATGTAACTTGATACAGTCACTATGGAGAACAGTATGGAGTTTCCTTAAAAAAACTAGAAATAGAATTACCATCTGATCCAGCAATCCCACTTCTGGGCATATACCCAGAGAAAACCGTATTTCAAAAAGGCACATTCACCACAATGTTCGTTGCAGCACTATTTACAATAGCCAGGTAATGGAAGCAACCTAAATGCCCACAGACAGATGAATGGATAAAGATGTGGTACATATATAAAATGGAATATTACTCGGCCATAAAAAGGAATGAAACTGGGTCATTTGTAGAGACATCGATGGATCGAGAGACTGTCATACAGAATGAAGTAAGTCAGAAAGAGGAAAACAAATATTGTATATTAATGCATATATGTGGAGCCTAAAAATGGTACAGATGAACTGGTTTGCAGGGAAGAAATAGAGACACAGAGGTAGAGAACAAACGTATGGACACCAAGTGTGGGAAGCCATGGGGTGCTGGTGGTGGGATGAGTTGGGAGTTTGGGATTGACCTGTATACATGTATATGCATAAAATACATAACTAATAATAACGTGCTGTATAAAAAATAAATAAAATTTCAAAATTTTAAAAAATAAAATTTAAAAATAAAACAGAAAAAAGTTCTTCCCATCACACAGATGTATTTATAGGAATGAATTATTTCCATGCTTATATCTATAAATACATAAAAGAGGAATAACATCTAACTTGAAACATAAAAGAAAAAAAAAGTGAACCCACGAGTTATACAGAGGAAAACCCTATCACGGCACTTGCTCCAGTGGTAAACAATTCTGAAATTGGTCAGAGGTGGGGAACCATCTCCCATACAGCCAGCAACCCACCCCCCACGCAAGGAGCGTCCTCATTGCAAAGCTGGGGGACCGTGCCGAGGCATCTGTGAGTAAACGTGAGCTGAGCCCCAGGCCAGCTGCTGCTGAACTGTTCCCACCCTTTCCAGGTAAAACACCTGAATATGTACAAGGGCTTGAAAGCCTAGAGGAAGGACCGTGGAGCCACACCAGCGACAGCACGCAGGCCAACTTGGTGCCTGCAGGCCAGCCAGCGTGGTCCTGGACCCTGGCGCTCTTCCAGAAGCTTTCCATTGCCCTGCCTGAGATACCCCTCCTGTCCCGGCCCCCACTGCTTTTTTCCTTCTTCACCTCTGCCCAGAGAGAAATTCCAGCGGAAGGTATGGGTGACACATCCTCTTCTTTACAGGCGGCAGCCTGGCAACTCCTGCAGAAAGGCCAGCAGAACCCCACTCACACCGGGCCACCCACAAAGCTGTGGCCCCTCACTCCCTCCCACCAGCACAGCCCCGAGACTGCTGACGGGGCAGAGAATATGGAGTCAGGCACAGCTTCAGGGGCTATTGCTGCCTGGAGCTCTGTTTATATTGATCTCAAAGAGGCACACCTGGGGAGGGCGGGCCGGCCGGGTAAGGCTGCCCAGGTCAGCTAATCCACAACCCTCAGGGAATCACATTGTTGAAAATGGACCCCACTAAGGCAGAAGAGAAGCCAAGGGAAAAAAGGACACAATGCCATTTGGAGCACCGTAGATGAGTCTAGAAGTAATCACGTGACTTGTAGTAAGTCAGAAAGTGAAAGACACATATCATATCATATCACTTATAGGTGTTACCTAAAAATGGATACCAGGGCAGATATTTCCACGGAGAAGGGCAATCACAGATTCATTAAACAAACTTATGGTTCACCAATGGAAAGGTGTGAGGATTGGTTTCATTATGATATCGGGGTTAACAGACATATACAAACACAGGTGACATATATAATCACCAAAGACCTACAGAATACCAAGAGAGGACTACTCAACATTCTGTCATAACGTACATGGGAAAAGGATCCCAAGAAGAACAGTCATCTGTATATGTGTAAAAGAACCACATCTTCCACACCTACAACAAGCCAAACATTGTAATCAAACTTGCTGTAACAAAAAATAAAAAATTAAATTAAAACCACGAACAAGAAGTAGTGAGACAAACGTGAGGGGCTTTCTCCTGGCACATTCCATTCTAAACTCCAATCTAGAACACCACTTCCACTGAGGCTCTCTTGCCCTAGTAACCAGATTTGGTAAGGGTGAGCTGCTGCCACCTTGTGGCCGTTTCACACAACAGCAGCTTTAATCCCAACGCTAATGGTCAGTTGATATTCAAAATCATTGCAGGCCTGTAAATGACACCTGCCCTGAAAACAAATCCTGGGGTCACATATCGACCAAAAAATTCAAAGGACGTCCATATTTCAAAACGACCGTTTCAAAAGGCATATTTTACGCACATTAGTGTTCTGCTTCTTTTCCTTTCTTTCCTTTTTTGTTAAAAAACACGGGAATGGAAAAAGGCATCCCTCAGAATGGGCGAAAATCATTGGAGACGAATCAATGGACAGAGGTTTAATTTCCAATATATATAAACAGCTCATGCAGCTTAATATTAAAAAAACAAACAACCCAAAAAAAATGGGCAGAAGATCTAAAGAGACGTTTCTTCAAAGGAGACACAGAGATGGCCAAGACGCACATGAAAAGCTGCTCAACAGCACTAATTATTAGAGAAATGCAAATCAAAACTACAATGAGGTATCACCTCACACCTGTTAGAATCGGCATCATCAGAAAATCTACAAACAACCAATTCTGGGGAGGGTGTGGACAAAAGGAGCCCTCTTCCACTATTGGTGGGAATGTAAATTGATACAGTCCCTATGGAGAACAGTATGGAGTTTCCTTAAAAAAATTAGAAATAGAATTACCATCTGATCCAGCAATCCTACTTCTGGGCATATACCCAGAGAAAACCGTATTTCAAAAAGGCACATTCACCACAATGTTCGTTGCAGCACTATTTACAATAGCCAGGTAATGGAAGCAACCTAAATGCCCACAGACAGATGAATGGATAAAGATGTGGTACATATATAAAATGGAATATTACTCGGCCATAAAAAGGAATGAAACTGGGTCATTTGTAGAGACATCGATGGATCGAGAGACTGTCATACAGAATGAAGTAAGTCAGAAAGAGGAAAACAAATATTGTATATTAATGCATATATGTGGAGCCTAAAAATGGTACAGATGAACTGGTTTGCAGGGAAGAAATAGAGACACAGAGGTAGAGAACAAACGTATGGACACCAAGTGTGGGAAGCCATGGGGTGGTGGTGGTGGGATGAGTTGGGAGTTTGGGATTGACCTGTATACATGTATATGCATAAAATACATAACTAATAATAACGTGCTGTATAAAAAAATAAATAAAATTTCAAAATTTTAAAAAATAAAATTTAAAAATAAAACAGAAAAAAGTTCTTCCCGTCACACAGATGTATTTATAGGAATGAATTATTTCCATGCTTATATCTATAAATACATAAAAGAGGAATAACATCTAACTTGAAACATAAAAGAAAAAAAAAGTGAACCCACGAGTTATACAGAGGAAAACCCTATCACGGCACTTGCTCCAGTGGTAAACAATTCTGAAATTGGTCAGAGGTGGGGAACCATCTCCCATACAGCCAGCAACCCAACCCCCACGCAAGGAGCGTCCTCATTGCAAAGCTGGGGGACCGTGCCGAGGCATCTGTGAGTAAACGTGAGCTGAGCCCCAGGCCAGCTGCTGCTGAACTGTTCCCACCCTTTCCAGGTAAAACACCTGAATATGTACAAGGGCTTGAAAGCCTAGAGGAAGGACCGTGGAGCCACACCAGCGACAGCACGCAGGCCAACTTGGTGCCTGCAGGCCAGCCAGCGTGGTCCTGGACCCTGGCGCTCTTCCAGAAGCTTTCCATTGCCCTGCCTGAGATACCCCTCCTGTCCCGGCCCCCACTGCTTTTTTCCTTCCTCACCTCTGTCCGGAGAGAAATTCCAGCGGAAGGTATGGGTGACACATCCTCTTCTTTACAGGCGGCAGCCTGGCAACTCCTGCAGAAAGGCCAGCAGAACCCCACTCACACCGGGCCACCCACAAAGCTGTGGCCCCTCACTCCCTCCCACCAGCACAGCCCCGAGACTGCTGACGGGGCAGAGAATATGGAGTCAGGCACAGCTTCAGGGGCTATTGCTGCCTGGAGCTCTGTTTATATTGACCTCAACGAGGCACACCTGGGGAGGGCGGGCCGGCAGGGTAAGGCTGCCCAGGTCAGCTAATCCACAACCCTCAGGGAATCACATTGTTGAAAATGGACCCCGCTAAGGCAGAAGAGAAGCCAAGGGAAAAAAGGACACAATGCCATTTGCAGCACCGTAGATGAGTCTAGAAGTAATCACGTGACTTGTAGTAAGTCAGAAAGTGAAAGACACATATCATATCATATCACTTATAGGTGTTACCTAAAAATGGATACCAGGGCAGATATTTCCACGGAGAAGGGCAATCACAGATTCATTAAACAAACTTATGGTTCACCAATGGAAAGGTGTGAGGATTGGTTTCATTATGATATTGGGGTTAACAGACATATACAAACACAGGTGACATATATAATCACCAAAGACCTACAGAATACCAAGAGAGGACTACTCAACATTCTGTCATAACGTACATGGGAAAAGGATCCCAAGAAGAACAGTCATCTGTATATGTGTAAAAGAACCACATCTTCCACACCTACAACAAGCCAAACATTGTAATCAAACTTGCTGTAACAAAAAATAAAAAATTAAATTAAAAACACGAACAAGAAGTAGTGAGACAAACGTGAGGGGCTTTCTCCTGGCACATTCCATTCTAAACTCCAATCTAGAACACCACTTCCACTGAGGCTCTCTTGCCCTAGTAACCAGATTTGGTAAGGGTGAACTGCTGCCACCTTGTGGCCGTTTCACACAACAGCAGCTTTAATCCCAATGCTAAAGGTCAGTTGATATTCAAAATCATTGCAGGCCTGTAAATGACACCTGCCCTGAAAACAAATCCTGGGGTCACATATCGACCAAAAAATTCAAAGGACGTCCATATTTCAAAACGACCGTTTCAAAAGGCATATTTTACGCACATTAGTGTTCTGCTTCTTTTCCTTTCTTTCCTTTTTTGTTAAAAAACACGGGAATGGAAAAAGGCATCCCTCAGAATGGGCGAAAATCATTGCAGACAAATCAATGGACAGAGGTTTAATCTCCAATATATATAAACAGCTCATGCAGCTTAATATTAAAAAAACAAACAACCCCAAAAAAAATGGGCAGAAGATCTAAAGAGACGTTTCTTCAAAGGAGACACAGAGATGGCCAAGACGCACATGAAAAGCTGCTCAACAGCACTAATTATTAGAGAAATGCAAATCAAAACTACAATGAGGTATCACCTCACACCTGTTAGAATCGGCATCATCAGAAAATCTACAAACAACCAATTCTGGGGAGGGTGTGGACAAAAGGAGCCCTCTTCCACTATTGGTGGGAATGTAAATTGATACAGTCCCTATGGAGAACAGTATGGAGTTTCCTTAAAAAAATTAGAAATAGAATTACCATCTGATCCAGCAATCCCACTTCTGGGCATATACCCAGAGAAAACCGTATTTCAAAAAGGCACATTCACCACAATGTTCATTGCAGCTCTATTTACAATAGCCAGGTAATGGAAGCAACCTAAATGCCCACAGACAGATGAATGGATAAAGATGTGGTACATATATAAAATGGAATATTACTCGGCCATAAAAAGGAATGAAACTGGGTCATTTGTAGAGACATCGATGGATCGAGAGACTGTCATACAGAATGAAGTAAGTCAGAAAGAGGAAAACAAATATTGTATATTAATGCATATATGTGGAGCCTAAAAATGGTACAGATGAACTGGTTTGCAGGGAAGAAATAGAGACACAGAGGTAGAGAACAAACGTATGGACACCAAGTGTGGGAAGCCATGGGGTGGTGGTGGTGGGATGAGTTGGGAGTTTGGGATTGACCTGTATACATGTATATGCATAAAATACATAACTAATAATAACGTGCTGTATAAAAAAATAAATAAAATTTCAAAATTTTAAAAAATAAAATTTAAAAATAAAACAGAAAAAAGTTCTTCCCGTCACACAGATGTATTTATAGGAATGAATTATTTCCATGCTTATATCTATAAATACATAAAAGAGGAATAACATCTAACTTGAAACATAAAAGAAAAAAAAAGTGAACCCACGAGTTATACAGAGGAAAACCCTATCATGGCACTTGCTCCAGTGGTAAACAATTCTGAAATTGTTCAGAGGTGGGGAACCATCTCCCATACAGCCAGCAACCCAACCCCCACGCAAGGAGCGTCCTCATTGCAAAGCTGGGGGACCGTGCCGAGGCATCTGTGAGTAAACGTGAGCTGAGCCCCAGGCCAGCTGCTGCTGAACTGTTCCCACCCTTTCCACGTAAAACACCTGAATATGTACAAGGGCTTGAAAGCCTAGAGGAAGGACCGTGGAGCCACACCAGCGACAGCACGCAGGCCAACTTGGTGCCTGCAGGCCAGCCAGCGTGGTCATGGACCCTGGCGCTCTTCCAGAAGCTTTCCATTGCCCTGCCTGAGATACCCCTCCTGTCCCGGCCCCCACTGCTTTTTTCCTTCCTCACCTCTGTCCGGAGAGAAATTCCAGCGGAAGGTATGGGTGACACATCCTCTTCTTTACAGGCGGCAGCCTGGCAACTCCTGCAGAAAGGCCAGCAGAACCCCACTCACACCGGGCCACCCACAAAGCTGTGGCCCCTCACTCCCTCCCACCAGCACAGCCCCGAGACTGCTGACGGGGCAGAGAATATGGAGTCAGGCACAGCTTCAGGGGCTATTGCTGCCTGGAGCTCTGTTTATATTGACCTCAACGAGGCACACCTGGGGAGGGCGGGCCGGCAGGGTAAGGCTGCCCAGGTCAGCTAATCCACAACCCTCAGGGAATCACATTGTTGAAAATGGACCCCGATAAGGCAGAAGAGAAGCCAAGAGAAAAAAGGACACAATGCCATTTGCAGCACCGTAGATGAGTCTAGAAGTAATCACGTGACTTGTAGTAAGTCAGAAAGTGAAAGACACATATCATATCATATCACTTATAGGTGTTACCTAAAAATGGATACCAGGGCAGATATTTCCACGGAGAAGGGCAATCACAGATTCATTAAACAAACTTATGGTTCACCAATGGAAAGGTGTGAGGATAGGTTTCATTACGATATCGGGGTTAACAGACATATACAAACACAGGTGACATATATAATCACCAAAGACCTACAGAATACCAAGAGAGGACTACTCAACATTCTGTCATAACGTACATGGGAAAAGGATCCCAAGAAGAACAGTCATCTGTATATGTGTAAAAGAACCACATCTTCCACACCTACAACAAGCCAAACATTGTAATCAAACTTGCTGTAATAAAAAATAAAAAAATTAAATTAAAAACACGAACAAGAAGTAGTGAGACAAACGTGAGGGGCTTTCTCCTGGCACATTCCATTCTAAACTCCAATCTAGAACACCACTTCCACTGAGGCTCTCTTGCCCTAGTAACCAGATTTGGTAAGGGTGAACTGCTGCCACCTTGTGGCCGTTTCACACAACAGCAGCTTTAATCCCAACGCTAATGGTCAGTTGATATTCAAAATCATTGCAGGCCTGTAAATGACACCTGCCCTGAAAACAAATCCTGGGGTCACATATCGACCAAAAATTTCAAAGGACGTCCATATTTCAAAACGACCGTTTCAAAAGGCATATTTTACGCACATTAGTGTTCTGCTTCTTTTCCTTTCTTTCCTTTTTTGTTAAAAAACACGGGAATGGAAAAAGGCATCCCTCAGAATGGGCGAAAATCGTTGCAGACGAATCAATGGACAGAGGTTTAATCTCCAATATATATAAACAGCTCATGCAGCTTAATATTAAGAAAACAAACAACCCCAAAAAAATGGGCAGAAGATCTAAAGAGACGTTTCTTCAAAGGAGACACAGAGATGGCCAAGACGCACATGAAAAGCTGCTCAACAGCACTAATTATTAGAGAAATGCAAATCAAAACTACAATGAGGTATCACCTCACACCTGTTAGAATCGGCATCATCAGAAAATCTACAAACAACCAATTCTGGGGAGGGTGTGGACAAAAGGAGCCCTCTTCCACTATTGGTGGGAATGTAAATTGATACAGTCACTATGGAGAACAGTATGGAGTTTCCTTAAAAAAACTAGAAATAGAATTACCATCTGATCCAGCAATCCCACTTCTGGGCATATACCCAGAGAAAACCGTATTTCAAAAAGGCACATTCACCACAATGTTCGTTGCAGCACTATTTACAATAGCCAGGTAATGGAAGCAACCTAAATGCCCACAGACAGATGAATGGATAAAGATGTGGTACATATATAAAATGGAATATTACTCGGCCATAAAAAGGAATGAAACTGGGTCATTTGTAGAGACATCGATGGATCGAGAGACTGTCATACAGAATGAAGTAAGTCAGAAAGAGGAAAACAAATATTGTATATTAATGCATATATGTGGAGCCTAAAAATGGTACAGATGAACTGGTTTGCAGGGAAGAAATAGAGACACAGAGGTAGAGAACAAACGTATGGACACCAAGTGTGGGAAGCCATGGGGTGGTGGTGGTGGGATGAGTTGGGAGATTGGGATTGACCTGTATACATGTATATGCATAAAATACATAACTAATAATAACGTGCTGTATAAAAAAATAAATAAAATTTCAAAATTTTAAAAAATAAAATTTAAAAATAAAACAGAAAAAAGTTCTTCCCGTCACACAGATGTATTTATAGGAATGAATTATTTCCATGCTTATATCTATAAATACATAAAAGAGGAATAACATCTAACTTGAAACATAAAAGAAAAAAAAAGTGAACCCACGAGTTATACAGAGGAAAACCCTATCACGGCACTTGCTCCAGTGGTAAACAATTCTGAAATTGGTCAGAGGTGGGGAACCATCTCCCATACAGCCACCAACCCACCCCCCACGCAAGGAGCGTCCTCATTGCAAAGCTGGGGGACCGTGCCGAGGCATCTGTGAGTAAACGTGAGCTGAGCCCCAGGCCAGCTGCTGCTGAACTGTTCCCACCCTTTCCAGGTAAAACACCTGAATATGTACAAGGGCTTGAAAGCCTAGAGGAAGGACCGTGGAGCCACACCAGCGACAGCACGCAGGCCAACTTGGTGCCTGCAGGCCAGCCAGCGTGGTCCTGGACCCTGGCGCTCTTCCAGAAGCTTTCCATTGCCCTGCCTGAGATACCCCTCCTGTCCCGGCCCCCACTGCTTTTTTCCTTCCTCACCTCTGTCCGGAGAGAAATTCCAGCGGAAGGTATGGGTGACACATCCTCTTCTTTACAGGCGGCAGCCTGGCAACTCCTGCAGAAAGGCCAGCAGAACCCCACTCACACCGGGCCACCCACAAAGCTGTGGCCCCTCACTCCCTCCCACCAGCACAGCCCCGAGACTGCTGACGGGGCAGAGAATATGGAGTCAGGCACAGCTTCAGGGGCTATTGCTGCCTGGAGCTCTGTTTATATTGACCTCAACGAGGCACACCTGGGGAGGGCGGGCCGGCAGGGTAAGGCTGCCCAGGTCAGCTAATCCACAACCCTCAGGGAATCACATTGTTGAAAATGGACCCCGCTAAGGCAGAAGAGAAGCCAAGGGAAAAAAGGACACAATGCCATTTGCAGCACCGTAGATGAGTCTAGAAGTAATCACGTGACTTGTAGTAAGTCAGAAAGTGAAAGACACATATCATATCATATCACTTATAGGTGTTACCTAAAAATGGATACCAGGGCAGATATTTCCACGGAGAAGGGCAATCACAGATTCATTAAACAAACTTATGGTTCACCAATGGAAAGGTGTGAGGATAGGTATCATTACGATATCAGGGTTAACAGACATACAAACACAGGTGACATATATAATCACCAAAGACCTACAGAATACCAAGAGAGGACTACTCAACATTCTGTCATAACGTACATGGGAAAAGGATCCCAAGAAGAACAGTCATCTGTATATGTGTAAAAGAACCACATCTTCCACACCTACAACAAGCCAAACATTGTAATCAAACTTGCTGTAATAAAAAATAAAAAAATTAAATTAAAAACACGAACAAGAAGTAGTGAGACAAACGTGAGGGGCTTTCTCCTGGCACATTCCATTCTAAACTCCAATCTAGAACACCACTTCCACTGAGGCTCTCTTGCCCTAGTAACCAGATTTGGTAAGGGTGAACTGCTGCCACCTTGTGGCCGTTTCACACAACAGCAGCTTTAATCCCAACGCTAATGGTCAGTTGATATTCAAAATCATTGCAGGCCTGTAAATGACACCTGCCCTGAAAACAAATCCTGGGGTCACATATCGACCAAAATATTCAAAGGACGTCCATATTTCAAAACGACCGTTTCAAAAGGCATATTTTACGCACATTAGTGTTCTGCTTCTTTTCCTTTCTTTCCTTTTTTGTTAAAAAACACGGGAATGGAAAAAGGCATCCCTCAGAATGGGCGAAAATCGTTGCAGACGAATCAATGGACAGAGGTTTAATCTCCAATATATATAAACAGCTCATGCAGCTTAATATTAAGAAAACAAACAACCCAAAAAAATGGGCAGAAGATCTAGAGAGACGTTTCTTCAAAGGAGACACAGAGATGGCCAAGACGCACATGAAAAGCTGCTCAACAGCACTAATTATTAGAGAAATGCAAATCAAAACTACAATGAGGTATCACCTCACACCTGTTAGAATCGGCATCATCAGAAAATCTACAAACAACAAATTCTGGGGAGGGTGTGGACAAAAGGAGCCCTCTTCCACTATTGGTGGGAATGTAAATTGATACAGTCACTATGGAGAACAGTATGGAGTTTCCTTAAAAAAAACTAGAAATAGAATTACCATCTGATCCAGCAATCCCACATCTGGGCATATACCCAGAGAAAACCGTATTTCAAAAAGGCACATTCACCACAATGTTCGTTGCAGCACTATTTACAATAGCCAGGTAATGGAAGCAACCTAAATGCCCACAGACAGATGAATGGATAAAGATGTGGTACATATATAAAATGGAATATTACTCGGCCATAAAAAGGAATGAAACTGGGTCATTTGTAGAGACATCGATGGATCGAGAGACTGTCATACAGAATGAAGTAAGTCAGAAAGAGGAAAACAAATATTGTATATTAATGCATATATGTGGAGCCTAAAAATGGTACAGATGAACTGGTTTGCAGGGAAGAAATAGAGACACAGAGGTAGAGAACAAACGTATGGACACCAAGTGTGGGAAGCCATGGGGTGGTGGTGGTGGGATGAGTTGGGAGTTTGGGATTGACCTGTATACATGTATATGCATAAAATACATAACTAATAATAACGTGCTGTATAAAAAAATAAATAAAATTTCAAAATTTTAAAAAATAAAATTTAAAAATAAAACAGAAAAAAGTTCTTCCCATCACACAGATGTATTTATAGGAATGAATTATTTCCATGCTTATATCTATAAATACATAAAAGAGGAATAACATCTAACTTGAAACATAAAAGAAAAAAAAAGTGAACCCACGAGTTATACAGAGGAAAACCCTATCACGGCACTTGCTCCAGTGGTAAACAATTCTGAAATTGGTCAGAGGTGGGGAACCATCTCCCATACAGCCAGCAACCCAACCCCCACGCAAGGAGCGTCCTCATTGCAAAGCTGGGGGACCGTGCCGAGGCATCTGTGAGTAAACGTGAGCTGAGCCCCAGGCCAGCTGCTGCTGAACTGTTCCCACCCTTTCCAGGTAAAACACCTGAATATGTACAAGGGCTTGAAAGCCTAGAGGAAGGACCGTGGAGCCACACCAGCGACAGCACGCAGGCCAACTTGGTGCCTGCAGGCCAGCCAGCGTGGTCCTGGACCCTGGCGCTCTTCCAGAAGCTTTCCATTGCCCTGCCTGAGATACCCCTCCTGTCCCGGCCCCCACTGCTTTTTTCCTTCCTCACCTCTGTCCGGAGAGAAATTCCAGCGGAAGGTATGGGTGACACATCCTCTTCTTTACAGGCGGCAGCCTGGCAACTCCTGCAGAAAGGCCAGCAGAACCCCACTCACACCGGGCCACCCACAAAGCTGTGGCCCCTCACTCCCTCCCACCAGCACAGCCCCGAGACTGCTGACGGGGCAGAGAATATGGAGTCAGGCACAGCTTCAGGGGCTATTGCTGCCTGGAGCTCTGTTTCTATTGACCTCAACGAGGCACACCTGGGGAGGGCGGGCCGGCAGGGTAAGGCTGCCCAGGTCAGCTAATCCACAACCCTCAGGGAATCACATTGTTGAAAATGGACCCCGCTAAGGCAGAAGAGAAGCCAAGGGAAAAAGGACACAATGCCATTTGCAGCACCATAGATGAGTCTAGAAGTAATCACGTGACTTGTAGTAAGTCAGAAAGTGAAAGACACATATCATATCATATCACTTATAGGTGTTACCTAAAAATGGATACCAGGGCAGATATTTCCACGGAGAAGGGCAATCACAGATTCATTAAACAAACTTATGGTTCACCAATGGAAAGGTGTGAGGATTGGTTTCATTACGATATCGGGGTTAACAGACATATACAAACACAGGTGACATATATAATCACCAAAGACCTACAGAATACCAAGAGAGGACTACTCAACATTCTGTCATAACGTACATGGGAAAAGGATCCCAAGAAGAACAGTCATCTGTATATGTGTAAAGGAACCACATCTTCCACACCTATAACAAGCCAAAGATTGTAATCAAAATGCTGTAATAAAAAATAAAAACTTAAATTAAAAACACGAACAAGAAGTAGTGAGACAAACGTGAGGGGCTTTCTCCTTGTACATTCCATTCTAAACTCCAATCTAGAACACCACTTCCACTGAGGCTCTCTTGCCCTAGTAACCAGATTTGGTAAGGGTGAACTGCTGCCACCTTGTGGCCGTTTCACACAACAGCAGCTTTAATCCCAACGCTAAAGGTCAGTTGATATTCAAAATCATTGCAGGCCTGTAAATGACACCTGCCCTGAAAACAAATCCTGGGGTCACATATCGACCAAAAATTTCAAAGGACGTCCATATTTCAAAACGACCGTTTCAAAAGGCATATTTTACGCACATTAGTGTTCTGCTTCTTTTCCTTTCTTTCCTTTTTTGTTAAAAAACACGGGAATGGAAAAAGGCATCCCTCAGAATGGGCGAAAATCGTTGCAGACGAATCAATGGACAGAGGTTTAATCTCCAATATATATAAACAGCTCATGCAGCTTAATATTAAAAAAACAAACAACCCAAAAAAAATGGGCAGAAGATCTAAAGAGACGTTTCTTCAAAGGAGACACAGAAATGGCCAAGACGCACATGAAAAGCTGCTCAACAGCACTAATTATTAGAGAAATGCAAATCAAAACTACAATGAGGTATCACCTCACACCTGTTAGAATCGGCATCATCAGAAAATCTACAAACAACAAATTCTGGGGAGGGTGTGGACAAAAGGAGCCCTCTTCCACTATTGGTGGGAATGTAAATTGATACAGTCCCTATGGAGAACAGTATGGAGTTTCCTTAAAAAAATTAGAAATAGAATTACCATCTGATCCAGCAATCCCACTTCTGGGCATATACCCAGAGAAAACCGTATTTCAAAAAGGCACATTCACCACAATGTTCGTTGCAGCACTATTTACAATAGCCAGGTAATGGAAGCAACCTAAATGCCCACAGACAGATGAATGGATAAAGATGTGGTACATATATAAAATGGAATATTACTCGGCCATAAAAAGGAATGAAACTGGGTCATTTGTAGAGACATCGATGGATCGAGAGACTGTCATACAGAATGAAGTAAGTCAGAAAGAGGAAAACAAATATTGTATATTAATGCATATATGTGGAGCCTAAAAATGGTACAGATGAACTGGTTTGCAGGGAAGAAATAGAGACACAGAGGTAGAGAACAAACGTATGGACACCAAGTGTGGAAGCCATGGGGTGGTGGTGGTGGGATGAGTTGGGAGTTTGGGATTGACCTGTATACATGTATATGCATAAAATACATAACTAATAATAACGTGCTGTATAAAAAAATAAATAAAATTTCAAAATTTTAAAAAATAAAATTTAAAAATAAAACAGAAAAAAGTTCTTCCCGTCACACAGATGTATTTATAGGAATGAATTATTTCCATGCTTATATCTATAAATACATAAAAGAGGAATAACATCTAACTTGAAACATAAAAGAAAAAAAAGTGAACCCACGAGTTATACAGAGGAAAACCCTATCACGGCACTTGCTCCAGTGGTAAACAATTCTGAAATTGGTCAGAGGTGGGGAACCATCTCCCATACAGCCAGCAACCCAACCCCCACGCAAGGAGCGTCCTCATTGCAAAGCTGGGGGACCGTGCCGAGGCATCTGTGAGTAAACGTGAGCTGAGCCCCAGGCCAGCTGCTGCTGAACTGTTCCCACCCTTTCCAGGTAAAACACCTGAATATGTACAAGGGCTTGAAAGCCTAGAGGAAGGACCGTGGAGCCACACCAGCGACAGCACGCAGGCCAACTTGGTGCCTGCAGGCCAGCCAGCGTGGTCCTGGACCCTGGCGCTCTTCCAGAAGCTTTCCATTGCCCTGCCTGAGATACCCCTCCTGTCCCGGCCCCCACTGCTTTTTTCCTTCCTCACCTCTGTCCGGAGAGAAATTCCAGCGGAAGGTATGGGTGACACATCCTCTTCTTTACAGGCGGCAGCCTGGCAACTCCTGCAGAAAGGCCAGCAGAACCCCACTCACACCGGGCCACCCACAAAGCTGTGGCCCCTCACTCCCTCCCACCAGCACAGCCCCGAGACTGCTGACGGGGCAGAGAATATGGAGTCAGGCACAGCTTCAGGGGCTATTGCTGCCTGGAGCTCTGTTTATATTGACCTCAACGAGGCACACCTGGGGAGGGCGGGCCGGCAGGGTAAGGCTGCCCAGGTCAGCTAATCCACAACCCTCAGGGAATCACATTGTTGAAAATGGACCCCGCTAAGGCAGAAGAGAAGCCAAGGGATAAAAGGACACAATGCCATTTGCAGCACCGTAGATGAGTCTAGAAGTAATCACGTGACTTGTAGTAAGTCAGAAAGTGAAAGACACATATCATATCATATCACTTATAGGTGTTACCTAAAAATGGATACCAGGGCAGATATTTCCACGGAGAAGGGCAATCACAGATTCATTAAACAAACTTATGGTTCACCAATGGAAACGTGTGAGGATTGGTTTCATTACGATATCGGGGTTAACAGACATATACAAACACAGGTGACATATATAATCACCAAAGTCCTACAGAATACCAAGAGAGGACTACTCAACATTCTGTCATAACGTACATGGGAAAAGGATCCCAAGAAGAACAGTCATCTGTATATGTGTAAAGGAACCACATCTTCCACACCTACAACAAGCCAAACATTGTAATCAAACTTGCTGTAATAAAAAATAAAAAAATTAAATTAAAAACACGAACAAGAAGTAGTGAGACAAACGTGAGGGGCTTTCTCCTGGCACATTCCATTCTAAACTCCAATCTAGAACACCACTTCCACTGAGGCTCTCTTGCCCTAGTAACCAGATTTGGTAAGGGCGAACTGCTGCCACCTTGTGGCCGTTTCACACAACAGCAGCTTTAATCCCAACGCTAATGGTCAGTTGATATTCAAAATCATTGCAGGCCTGTAAATGACACCTGCCCTGAAAACAAATCCTGGGGTCACATATCGACCAAAAAATTCAAAGGACGTCCATATTTCAAAACGACCATTTCAAAAGGCATATTTTACGCACATTAGTGTTCTGCTTCTTTTCCTTTCTTTCCTTTTTTGTTAAAAAACACGGGAATGGAAAAAGGCATCCCTCAGAATGGGCGAAAATCGTTGCAGACGAATCAATGGACAGAGGTTTAATCTCCAATATATATAAACAGCTCATGCAGCTTAATATTAAAAAAACAAACAACCCCAAAAAAATGGGCAGAAGATCTAAAGAGACGTTTCTTCAAAGGAGACACAGAGATGGCCAAGACGCACATGAAAAGCTGCTCAACAGCACTAATTATTAGAGAAATGCAAATCAAAACTACAATGAGGTATCACCTCACACCTGTTAGAATCGGCATCATCAGAAAATCTACAAACAACCAATTCTGGGGAGGGTGTGGACAAAAGGAGCCCTCTTCCACTATTGGTGGGAATGTAAATTGATACAGTCACTATGGAGAACAGTATGGAGTTTCCTTAAAAAAACTAGAAATAGAATTACCATCTGATCCAGCAATCCCACTTCTGGGCATATACCCAGAGAAAACCGTATTTCAAAAAGGCACATTCACCACAATGTTCGTTGCAGCACTATTTACAATAGCCAGGTAATGGAAGCAACCTAAATGCCCACAGACAGATGAATGGATAAAGATGTGGTACATATATAAAATGGAATATTACTCGGCCATAAAAAGGAATGAAACTGGGTCATTTGTAGAGACATCGATGGATCGAGAGACTGTCATACAGAATGAAGTAAGTCAGAAAGAGGAAAACAAATATTGTATATTAATGCATATATGTGGAGCCTAAAAATGGTACAGATGAACTGGTTTGCAGGGAAGAAATAGAGACACAGAGGTAGAGAACAAACGTATGGACACCAAGTGTGGGAAGCCATGGGGTGGTGGTGGTGGGATGAGTTGGGAGTTTGGGATTGACCTGTATACATGTATATGCATAAAATACATAACTAATAATAACGTGCTGTATAAAAAAATAAATAAAATTTCAAAATTTTAAAAAATAAAATTTAAAAATAAAACAGAAAAAAGTTCTTCCCGTCACACAGATGTATTTATAGGAATGAATTATTTCCATGCTTATATCTATAAATACATAAAAGAGGAATAACATCTAACTTGAAACATAAAAGAAAAAAAAGTGAACCCACGAGTTATACAGAGGAAAACCCTATCACGGCACTTGCTCCAGTGGTAAACAATTCTGAAATTGGTCAGAGGTGGGGAACCATCTCCCATACAGCCAGCAACCCAACCCCCACGCAAGGAGCGTCCTCATTGCAAAGCTGGGGGACCGTGCCGAGGCATCTGTGAGTAAACGTGAGCTGAGCCCCAGGCCAGCTGCTGCTGAACTGTTCCCACCCTTTCCAGGTAAAACACCTGAATATGTACAAGGGCTTGAAAGCCTAGAGGAAGGACCGTGGAGCCACACCAGCGACAGCACGCAGGCCAACTTGGTGCCTGCAGGCCAGCCAGCGTGGTCCTGGACCCTGGCGCTCTTCCAGAAGCTTTCCATTGCCCTGCCTGAGATACCCCTCCTGTCCCGGCCCCCACTGCTTTTTTCCTTCCTCACCTCTGTCCGGAGAGAAATTCCAGCGGAAGGTATGGGTGACACATCCTCTTCTTTACAGGCGGCAGCCTGGCAACTCCTGCAGAAAGGCCAGCAGAACCCCACTCACACCGGGCCACCCACAAAGCTGTGGCCCCTCACTCCCTCCCACCAGCACAGCCCCGAGACTGCTGACGGGGCAGAGAATATGGAGTCAGGCACAGCTTCAGGGGCTATTGCTGCCTGGAGCTCTGTTTATATTGACCTCAACGAGGCACACCTGGGGAGGGCGGGCCGGCAGGGTAAGGCTGCCCAGGTCAGCTAATCCACAACCCTCAGGGAATCACATTGTTGAAAATGGACCCCGCTAAGGCAGAAGAGAAGCCAAGGGATAAAAGGACACAATGCCATTTGCAGCACCGTAGATGAGTCTAGAAGTAATCACGTGACTTGTAGTAAGTCAGAAAGTGAAAGACACATATCATATCATATCACTTATAGGTGTTACCTAAAAATGGATACCAGGGCAGATATTTCCACGGAGAAGGGCAATCACAGATTCATTAAACAAACTTATGGTTCACCAATGGAAACGTGTGAGGATTGGTTTCATTACGATATCGGGGTTAACAGACATATACAAACACAGGTGACATATATAATCACCAAAGTCCTACAGAATACCAAGAGAGGACTACTCAACATTCTGTCATAACGTACATGGGAAAAGGATCCCAAGAAGAACAGTCATCTGTATATGTGTAAAGGAACCACATCTTCCACACCTACAACAAGCCAAACATTGTAATCAAACTTGCTGTAATAAAAAATAAAAAAATTAAATTAAAAACACGAACAAGAAGTAGTGAGACAAACGTGAGGGGCTTTCTCCTGGCACATTCCATTCTAAACTCCAATCTAGAACACCACTTCCACTGAGGCTCTCTTGCCCTAGTAACCAGATTTGGTAAGGGCGAACTGCTGCCACCTTGTGGCCGTTTCACACAACAGCAGCTTTAATCCCAACGCTAATGGTCAGTTGATATTCAAAATCATTGCAGGCCTGTAAATGACACCTGCCCTGAAAACAAATCCTGGGGTCACATATCGACCAAAAAATTCAAAGGACGTCCATATTTCAAAACGACCATTTCAAAAGGCATATTTTACGCACATTAGTGTTCTGCTTCTTTTCCTTTCTTTCCTTTTTTGTTAAAAAACACGGGAATGGAAAAAGGCATCCCTCAGAATGGGCGAAAATCGTTGCAGACGAATCAATGGACAGAGGTTTAATCTCCAATATATATAAACAGCTCATGCAGCTTAATATTAAAAAAACAAACAACCCCAAAAAAATGGGCAGAAGATCTAAAGAGACGTTTCTTCAAAGGAGACACAGAGATGGCCAAGACGCACATGAAAAGCTGCTCAACAGCACTAATTATTAGAGAAATGCAAATCAAAACTACAATGAGGTATCACCTCACACCTGTTAGAATCGGCATCATCAGAAAATCTACAAACAACCAATTCTGGGGAGGGTGTGGACAAAAGGAGCCCTCTTCCACTATTGGTGGGAATGTAAATTGATACAGTCCCTATGGAGAACTTTATGGAGTTTCCTTAAAAAAATTAGAAATAGAATTACCATCTGATCCAGCAATCCCACTTCTGGGCATATACCCAGAGAAAACCGTATTTCCAAAAGGCACATTCACCACAATGTTCGTTGCAGCACTATTTACAATAGCCAGGTAATGGAAGCAACCTAAATGCCCACAGACAGATGAATGGATAAAGATGTGGTACATATATAAAATGGAATATGACTCGGCCATAAAAAAGAATGAAACTGGGTCATTTGTAGAGACATCGATGGATCGAGAGACTGTCATACAGAATGAAGTAAGTCAGAAAGAGGAAAACAAATATTGTATATTAATGCATATATGTGGAGCCTAAAAATGGTACAGATGAACTGGTTTGCAGGGAAGAAATAGAGACACAGAGGTAGAGAACAAACGTATGGACACCAAGTGTGGGAAGCCATGGGGTGGTGGTGGTGGGATGAGTTGGGAGTTTGGGATTGACCTGTATACATGTATATGCATAAAATACATAACTAATAATAACGTGCTGTATAAAAAAATAAATAAAATTTCAAAATTTTAAAAAATAAAATTTAAAAATAAAACAGAAAAAAGTTCTTCCCGTCACACAGATGTATTTATAGGAATGAATTATTTCCATGCTTATATCTATAAATACATAAAAGAGGAATAACATCTAACTTGAAACATAAAAGAAAAAAAAGTGAACCCACGAGTTATACAGAGGAAAACCCTATCACGGCACTTGCTCCAGTGGTAAACAATTCTGAAATTGGTCAGAGGTGGGGAACCATCTCCCATACAGCCAGCAACCCAACCCCCACGCAAGGAGCGTCCTCATTGCAAAGCTGGGGGACCGTGCCGAGGCATCTGTGAGTAAACGTGAGCTGAGCCCCAGGCCAGCTGCTGCTGAACTGTTCCCACCCTTTCCAGGTAAAACACCTGAATATGTACAAGGGCTTGAAAGCCTAGAGGAAGGACCGTGGAGCCACACCAGCGACAGCACGCAGGCCAACTTGGTGCCTGCAGGCCAGCCAGCGTGGTCCTGGACCCTGGCGCTCTTCCAGAAGCTTTCCATTGCCCTGCCTGAGATACCCCTCCTGTCCCGGCCCCCACTGCTTTTTTCCTTCCTCACCTCTGTCCGGAGAGAAATTCCAGCGGAAGGTATGGGTGACACATCCTCTTCTTTACAGGCGGCAGCCTGGCAACACCTGCAGAAAGGCCAGCAGAACCCCACTCACACAGGGCCACCCACAAAGCTGTGGCCCCTCACTCCCTACCACCAGCACAGCCCAGAGACTGCTGACGGGGCAGAGAATATGGAGTCAGGCACAGCTTCAGGGGCTATTGCTGCCTGGAGCTCTGTTTATATTGACCTCAACGAGGCACACCTGGGGAGGGCGGGCCGGCAGGGTAAGGCTGCCCAGGTCAGCTAATCCACAACCCTCAGGGAATCACATTGTTGAAAATGGACCCCGCTAAGGCAGAAGAGAATCCAAGGGATAAAAGGACACAATGCCATTTGCAGCACCGTAGATGAGTCTAGAAGTAATCACGTGACTTGTAGTAAGTCAGAAAGTGAAAGACACATATCATATCATATCACTTATAGGTGTTACCTAAAAATGGATACCAGGGCAGATATTTCCACGGAGAAGGGCAATCACAGATTCATTAAACAAACTTATGGTTCACCAATGGAAAGGTGTGAGGATTGGTTTCATTACGATATCGGGGTTAACAGACATATACAAACACAGGTGACATATATAATCACCAAAGTCCTACAGAATACCAAGAGAGGACTACTCAACATTCTGTCATAACGTACATGGGAAAAGGATCCCAAGAAGAACAGTCATCTGTATATGTGTAAAAGAACCACATCTTCCACACCTACAACAATCCAAACATTGTAATCAAACTTGCTGTAATAAAAAATAAAACAATTAAATTAAAAACACGAACAAGAAATAGTGAGACAAACGTGAGGGGCTTTCTCCTGGCACATTCCATTCTAAACTCCAATCTAGAACACCACTTCCACTGAGGCTCTCTTGCCCTAGTAACCAGATTTGGTAAGGGTGAACTGCTGCCACCTTGTGGCCGTTTCACACAACAGCAGCTTTAATCCCAAAGCTAATGGTCAGTTGATATTCAAAATCATTGCAGGCCTGTAAATGACACCTGCCCTGAAAACAAATCCTGGGGTCACATATCGACCAAAAAATTCAAAGGACGTCCATATTTCAAAACGACCGTTTCAAAAGGCATATTTTACGCACATTAGAGTTCTGCTTCTTTTCCTTTCTTTCCTTTTTTGTTAAAAAACACGGGAATGGAAAAAGGCATCCCTCAGAATGGGCGAAAATCGTTGCAGACGAATCAATGGACAGAGGTTTAATCTCCAATATATATAAACAGCTCATGCAGCTTAATATTAAAAAAACAAACAACCCAAGAAAAATGGGCAGAAGATCTAAAGAGACGTTTCTTCAAAGGAGACACAGAGATGGCCAAGACGCACATGAAAAGCTGCTCAACAGCACTAATTATTAGAGAAATGCAAATCAAAACTACAATGAGGTATCACCTCACACCTGTTAGAATCGGCATCATCAGAAAATCTACAATCAACAAATTCTGGGGAGGGTGTGGACCAAAGGAGCCCTCTTCCACTATTGGTGGGAATGTAAATTGATACAGTCACTATGGAGAACAGTATGGAGTTTCCTTAAAAAAACTAGAAATAGAATTACCATCTGATCCAGCAATCCCACTTCTGGGCATATACCCAGAGAAAACCGTATTTAAAAAAGGCACATTCACCACAATGTTCCTTGCAGCACTATTTACAATAGCCAGGTAATGGAAGCAACCTAAATGCCCACAGACAGATGAATGGATAAAGATGTGGTACATATATAAAATGGAATATGACTCGGCCATAAAAAGGAATGAAACTGGGTCATTTGTAGAGACATCGATGGATCGAGAGACTGTCATACAGAATGAAGTAAGTCAGAAAGAGGAAAACAAATATTGTATATTAATGCATATATGTGGAGCCTAAAAATGGTACAGATGAACTGGTTTGCAGGGAAGAAATAGAGACACAGAGGTAGAGAACAAACGTATGGACACCAAGTGTGGGAAGCCATGGGGTGGTGGTGGTGGGATGAGTTGGGAGTTTGGGATTGACCTGTATACATGTATATGCATAAAATACATAACTAATAATAACGTGCTGTATAAAAAAATAAATAAAATTTCAAAATTTTAAAAAATAAAATTTAAAAATAAAACAGAAAAAAGTTCTTCCCGTCACACAGATGTATTTATAGGAATGAATTATTTCCATGCTTATATCTATAAATACATAAAAGAGGAATAACATCTAACTTGAAACATAAAAGAAAAAAAAGTGAACCCACGAGTTATACAGAGGAAAACCCTATCACGGCACTTGCTCCAGTGGTAAACAATTCTGAAATTGGTCAGAGGTGGGGAACCATCTCCCATACAGCCAGCAACCCAACCCCCACGCAAGGAGCGTCCTCATTGCAAAGCTGGGGGACCGTGCCGAGGCATCTGTGAGTAAACGTGAGCTGAGCCCCAGGCCAGCTGCTGCTGAACTGTTCCCACCCTTTCCAGGTAAAACACCTGAATATGTACAAGGGCTTGAAAGCCTAGAGGAAGGACCGTGGAGCCACACCAGCGACAGCACGCAGGCCAACTTGGTGCCTGCAGGCCAGCCAGCGTGGTCCTGGACCCTGGCGCTCTTCCAGAAGCTTTCCATTGCCCTGCCTGAGATACCCCTCCTGTCCCGGCCCCCACTGCTTTTTTCCTTCCTCACCTCTGTCCGGAGAGAAATTCCAGCGGAAGGTATGGGTGACACATCCTCTTCTTTACAGGCGGCAGCCTGGCAACTCCTGCAGAAAGGCCAGCAGAACCCCACTCACACCGGGCCACCCACAAAGCTGTGGCCCCTCACTCCCTCCCACCAGCACAGCCCCGAGACTGCTGACGGGGCAGAGAATATGGAGTCAGGCACAGCTTCAGGGGCTATTGCTGCCTGGAGCTCTGTTTATATTGACCTCAACGAGGCACACCTGGGGAGGGCGGGCCGGCAGGGTAAGGCTGCCCAGGTCAGCTTATCCACAACCCTCAGGGAATCACATTGTTGAAAATGGACCCCGCTAAGGCAGAAGAGAAGCCAAGGGATAAAAGGACACAATGCCATTTGCAGCACCGTAGATGAGTCTAGAAGTAATCACGTGACTTGTAGTAAGTCAGAAAGTGAAAGACACATATCATATCATATCACTTATAGGTGTTACCTAAAAATGGATACCAGGGCAGATATTTCCACGGAGAAGGGCAATCACAGATTCATTAAACAAACTTATGGTTCACCAATGGAAAGGTGTGAGGATTGGTTTCATTACGATATCGGGGTTAACAGACATATACAAACACAGGTGACATATATAATCACCAAAGACCTACAGAATACCAAGAGAGGACTACTCAACATTCTGTCATAACGTACATGGGAAAAGGATCCCAAGAAGAACAGTCATCTGTATATGTGTAAAAGAACCACATCTTCCACACCTACAACAATCCAAACATTGTAATCAAACTTGCTGTAATAAAAAATAAAACAATTAAATTAAAAACACGAACAAGAAATAGTGAGACAAACGTGAGGGGCTTTCTCCTGGCACATTCCATTCTAAACTCCAATCTAGAACACCACTTCCACTGAGGCTCTCTTGCCCTAGTAACCAGATTTGGTAAGGGTGAACTGCTGCCACCTTGTGGCCGTTTCACACAACAGCAGCTTTAATCCCAAAGCTAATGGTCAGTTGATATTCAAAATCATTGCAGGCCTGTAAATGACACCTGCCCTGAAAACAAATCCTGGGGTCACATATCGACCAAAAAATTCAAAGGACGTCCATATTTCAAAACGACCGTTTCAAAAGGCATATTTTACGCACATTAGAGTTCTGCTTCTTTTCCTTTCTTTCCTTTTTTGTTAAAAAACACGGGAATGGAAAAAGGCATCCCTCAGAATGGGCGAAAATCGTTGCAGACGAATCAATGGACAGAGGTTTAATCTCCAATATATATAAACAGCTCATGCAGCTTAATATTAAAAAAACAAACAACCCAAGAAAAATGGGCAGAAGATCTAAAGAGACGTTTCTTCAAAGGAGACACAGAGATGGCCAAGACGCACATGAAAAGCTGCTCAACAGCACTAATTATTAGAGAAATGCAAATCAAAACTACAATGAGGTATCACCTCACACCTGTTAGAATCGGCATCATCAGAAAATCTACAATCAACAAATTCTGGGGAGGGTGTGGACCAAAGGAGCCCTCTTCCACTATTGGTGGGAATGTAAATTGATACAGTCACTATGGAGAACAGTATGGAGTTTCCTTAAAAAAACTAGAAATAGAATTACCATCTGATCCAGCAATCCCACTTCTGGGCATATACCCAGAGAAAACCGTATTTCAAAAAGGCACATTCACCACAATGTTCCTTGCAGCACTATTTACAATAGCCAGGTAATGGAAGCAACCTAAATGCCCACAGACAGATGAATGGATAAAGATGTGGTACATATATAAAATGGAATATTACTCGGCCATAAAAAGGAATGAAACTGGGTCATTTGTAGAGACATCGATGGATCGAGAGACTGTCATACAGAATGAAGTAAGTCAGAAAGAGGAAAACAAATATTGTATATTAATGCATATATGTGGAGCCTAAAAATGGTACAGATGAACTGGTTTGCAGGGAAGAAATAGAGACACAGAGGTAGAGAACAAACGTATGGACACCAAGTGTGGGAAGCCATGGGGTGGTGGTGGTGGGATGAGTTGGGAGTTTGGGATTGACCTGTATACATGTATATGCATAAAATACATAACTAATAATAACGTGCTGTATAAAAAAATAAATAAAATTTCAAAATTTTAAAAAATAAAATTTAAAAATAAAACAGAAAAAAGTTCTTCCCGTCACACAGATGTATTTATAGGAATGAATTATTTCCATGCTTATATCTATAAATACATAAAAGAGGAATAACATCTAACTTGAAACATAAAAGAAAAAAAAAAGTGAACCCACGAGTTATACAGAGGAAAACCCTATCACGGCACTTGCTACAGTGGTAAACAATTCTGAAATTGGTCAGAGGTGGGGAACCATCTCCCATACAGCCAGCAACCCAACCCCCACGCAAGGTGCGTCCTCACTGCAAAGCTGGGGGACCGTGCCGAGGCATCTGTGAGTAAACGTGAGCTGAGCCCCAGGCCAGCTGCTGCTGAACTGTTCCCACCCTTTCCAGGTAAAACACCTGAATATGTACAAGGGCTTGAAAGCCTAGAGGAAGGACCGTGGAGCCACACCAGCGACAGCACGCAGGCCAACTTGGTGCCTGCAGGCCAGCCAGCGTGGTCCTGGACCCTGGCGCTCTTCCAGAAGCTTTCCATTGCCCTGCCTGAGATACCCCTCCTGTTCCGGCCCCCACTGCTTTTTTCCTTCCTCACCTCTGTCCGGAGAGAAATTCCAGCGGAAGGTATGGGTGACACATCCTTTTCTTTACAGGTGGCAGCCTGGCAACTCCTGCAGAAAGGCCAGCAGAACCCCACTCACACCGGGCCACCCACAAAGCTGTGGCCCCTCACTCCCTCCCACCAGCACAGCCCCGAGACTGCTGACGGGGCAGAGAATATGGAGTCAGGCACAGCTTCAGGGGCTATTGCTGCCTGGAGCTCTGTTTATATTGACCTCAACGAGGCACACCTGGGGAGGGCGAGCCGGCAGGGTAAGGCTGCCCAGGTCAGCTAATCCACAACCCTCAGGGAATCACATTGTTGAAAATGGACCCTGCTAAGGCAGAAGAGAAGCCAAGGGAAAAAAGGACACAATGCCATTTGCAGCACCGTAGATGAGTCTAGAAGTAATCACGTGACTTGTAGTAAGTCAGAAAGTGAAAGACACATATCATATCATATCACTTATAGGTGTTACCTAAAAATGGATACCAGGGCAGATATTTCCACGGAGAAGGGCAATCACAGATTCATTAAACAAACTTATGGTTCACCAATGGAAAGGTGTGAGGATTGGTTTCATTACGATATCGGGGTTAACAGACATATACAAACACAGGTGACATATATAATCACCAAAGACCTACAGAATACCAAGAGAGGACTACTCAACATTCTGTCATAACGTACATGGGAAAAGGATCCCAAGAAGAACAGTCATCTGTATAAGTGTAAAGGAACCACATCTTCCACACCTACAACAAGCCAAACATTGTAATCAAACTTGCTGTAATAAAAAATAAAAAAATTAAATTAAAAACACGAACAAGAAGTAGTGAGACAAACGTGAGGGGCTTTCTCCTGGCACATCCCATTCTAAACTCCAATCTAGAACACCACTTCCCCTGAGGCTCTCTTGCCCTAGTAACCAGATTTGGTAAGGGTGAACTGCTGCCACCTTGTGGCCGTTTCACACAACAGCAGCTTTAATCCCAACGCTAATGGTCAGTTGATATTCAAAATCATTGCAGGCCTGTAAATGACACCTGCCCTGAAAACAAATCCTGGGGTCACATATCGACCAAAATATTCAAAGGACGTCCATATTTCAAAACGACCGTTTCAAAAGGCATATTTTACGCACATTAGTGTTCTGCTTCTTTTCCTTTCTTTCCTTTTTTGTTAAAAAACACGGGAATGGAAAAAGGCATCCCTCAGAATGGGCGAAAATCGTTGCAGACGAATCAATGGACAGAGGTTTAATCTCCAATATATATAAACAGCTCATGCAGCTTAATATTAAGAAAACAAACAACCCAAAAAAAATGGGCAGAAGATCTAAAGAGACGTTTCTTCAAAGGAGACACAGAGATGGCCAAGACGCACATGAAAAGCTGCTCAACAGCACTAATTATTAGAGAAATGCAAATCAAAACTACAATGAGGTATCACCTCACACCTGTTAGAATCGGCATCATCAGAAAATCTACAAACAACAAATTCTGGGGAGGGTGTGGACAAAAGGAGCCCTCTTCCACTATTGGTGGGAATGTAAATTGATACAGTCACTATGGAGAACAGTATGGAGTTTCCTTAAAAAAAACTAGAAATAGAATTACCATCTGATCCAGCAATCCCACATCTGGGCATATACCCAGAGAAAACCGTATTTCAAAAAGGCACATTCACCACAATGTTCGTTGCAGCACTATTTACAATAGCCAGGTAATGGAAGCAACCTAAATGCCCACAGACAGATGAATGGATAAAGATGTGGTACATATATAAAATGGAATATTACTCGGCCATAAAAAGGAATGAAACTGGGTCATTTGTAGAGACATCGATGGATCGAGAGACTGTCATACAGAATGAAGTAAGTCAGAAAGAGGAAAACAAATATTGTATATTAATGCATATATGTGGAGCCTAAAAATGGTACAGATGAACTGGTTTGCAGGGAAGAAATAGAGACACAGAGGTAGAGAACAAACGTATGGACACCAAGTGTGGGAAGCCATGGGGTGGTGGTGGTGGGATGAGTTGGGAGTTTGGGATTGACCTGTATACATGTATATGCATAAAATACATAACTAATAATAACGTGCTGTATAAAAAATAAATAAAATTTCAAAATTTTAAAAAATAAAATTTAAAAATAAAACAGAAAAAAGTTCTTCCCATCACACAGATGTATTTATAGGAATGAATTATTTCCATGCTTATATCTATAAATACATAAAAGAGGAATAACATCTAACTTGAAACATAAAAGAAAAAAAAAGTGAACCCACGAGTTATACAGAGGAAAACCCTATCACGGCACTTGCTCCAGTGGTAAACAATTCTGAAATTGGTCAGAGGTGGGGAACCATCTCCCATACAGCCAGCAACCCAACCCCCACGCAAGGAGCGTCCTCATTGCAAAGCTGGGGGACCGTGCCGAGGCATCTGTGAGTAAACGTGAGCTGAGCCCCAGGCCAGCTGCTGCTGAACTGTTCCCACCCTTTCCAGGTAAAACACCTGAATATGTACAAGGGCTTGAAAGCCTAGAGGAAGGACCGTGGAGCCACACCAGCGACAGCACGCAGGCCAACTTGGTGCCTGCAGGCCAGCCAGCGTGGTCCTGGACCCTGGCGCTCTTCCAGAAGCTTTCCATTGCCCTGCCTGAGATACCCCTCCTGTCCCGGCCCCCACTGCTTTTTTCCTTCCTCACCTCTGTCCGGAGAGAAATTCCAGCGGAAGGTATGGGTGACACATCCTCTTCTTTACAGGCGGCAGCCTGGCAACTCCTGCAGAAAGGCCAGCAGAACCCCACTCACACCGGGCCACCCACAAAGCTGTGGCCCCTCACTCCCTCCCACCAGCACAGCCCCGAGACTGCTGACGGGGCAGAGAATATGGAGTCAGGCACAGCTTCAGGGGCTATTGCTGCCTGGAGCTCTGTTTATATTGACCTCAACGAGGCACACCTGGGGAGGGCGGGCCGGCAGGGTAAGGCTGCCCAGGTCAGCTAATCCACAACCCTCAGGGAATCACATTGTTGAAAATGGACCCCGCTAAGGCAGAAGAGAAGCCAAGGGAAAAAAGGACACAATGCCATTTGCAGCACCATAGATGAGTCTAGAAGTAATCACGTGACTTGTAGTAAGTCAGAAAGTGAAAGACACATATCATATCATATCACTTATAGGTGTTACCTAAAAATGGATACCAGGGCAGATATTTCCACGGAGAAGGGCAATCACAGATTCATTAAACAAACTTATGGTTCACCAATGGAAAGGTGTGAGGATTGGTTTCATTACGATATCGGGGTTAACAGACATATACAAACACAGGTGACATATATAATCACCAAAGACCTACAGAATACCAAGAGAGGACTACTCAACATTCTGTCATAACGTACATGGGAAAAGGATCCCAAGAAGAACAGTCATCTGTATATGTGTAAAGGAACCACATCTTCCACACCTATAACAAGCCAAAGATTGTAATCAAAATGCTGTAATAAAAAATAAAAACTTAAATTAAAAACACGAACAAGAAGTAGTGAGACAAACGTGAGGGGCTTTCTCCTGGTACATTCCATTCTAAACTCCAATCTAGAACACCACTTCCACTGAGGCTCTCTTGCCCTAGTAACCAGATTTGGTAAGGGTGAACTGCTGCCACCTTGTGGCCGTTTCACACAACAGCAGCTTTAATCCCAACGCTAAAGGTCAGTTGATATTCAAAATCATTGCAGGCCTGTAAATGACACCTGCCCTGAAAACAAATCCTGGGGTCACATATCGACCAAAAATTTCAAAGGACGTCCATATTTCAAAACGACCGTTTCAAAAGGCATATTTTACGCACATTAGTGTTCTGCTTCTTTTCCTTTCTTTCCTTTTTTGTTAAAAAACACGGGAATGGAAAAAGGCATCCCTCAGAATGGGCGAAAATCGTTGCAGACGAATCAATGGACAGAGGTTTAATCTCCAATATATATAAACAGCTCATGCAGCTTAATATTAAAAAAACAAACAACCCAAAAAAAATGGGCAGAAGATCTAAAGAGACGTTTCTTCAAAGGAGACACAGAAATGGCCAAGACGCACATGAAAAGCTGCTCAACAGCACTAATTATTAGAGAAATGCAAATCAAAACTACAATGAGGTATCACCTCACACCTGTTAGAATCGGCATCATCAGAAAATCTACAAACAACAAATTCTGGGGAGGGTGTGGACAAAAGGAGCCCTCTTCCACTATTGGTGGGAATGTAAATTGATACAGTCCCTATGGAGAACAGTATGGAGTTTCCTTAAAAAAATTAGAAATAGAATTACCATCTGATCCAGCAATCCCACTTCTGGGCATATACCCAGAGAAAACCGTATTTCAAAAAGGCACATTCACCACAATGTTCGTTGCAGCACTATTTACAATAGCCAGGTAATGGAAGCAACCTAAATGCCCACAGACAGATGAATGGATAAAGATGTGGTACATATATAAAATGGAATATTACTCGGCCATAAAAAGGAATGAAACTGGGTCATTTGTAGAGACATCGATGGATCGAGAGACTGTCATACAGAATGAAGTAAGTCAGAAAGAGGAAAACAAATATTGTATATTAATGCATATATGTGGAGCCTAAAAATGGTACAGATGAACTGGTTTGCAGGGAAGAAATAGAGACACAGAGGTAGAGAACAAACGTATGGACACCAAGTGTGGGAATCCATGGGGTGGTGGTGGTGGGATGAGTTGGGAGTTTGGGATTGACCTGTATACATGTATATGCATAAAATACATAACTAATAATAACGTGCTGTATAAAAAAATAAATAAAATTTCAAAATTTTAAAAAATAAAATTTAAAAATAAAACAGAAAAAAGTTCTTCCCGTCACACAGATGTATTTATAGGAATGAATTATTTCCATGCTTATATCTATAAATACATAAAAGAGGAATAACATCTAACTTGAAACATAAAAGAAAAAAAAGTGAACCCACGAGTTATACAGAGGAAAACCCTATCTCTGCACTTGCTCCAGTGGTAAACAATTCTGAAATTGGTCAGAGGTGGGGAACCATCTCCCATACAGCCAGCAACCCAACCCCCACGCAAGGAGCGTCCTCATTGCAAAGCTGGGGGACCGTGCCGAGGCATCTGTGAGTAAACGTGAGCTGAGCCCCAGGCCAGCTGCTGCTGAACTGTTCCCACCCTTTCCAGGTAAAACACCTGAATATGTACAAGGGCTTGAAAGCCTAGAGGAAGGACCGTGGAGCCACACCAGCGACAGCACGCAGGCCAACTTGGTGCCTGCAGGCCAGCCAGCGTGGTCCTGGACCCTGGCGCTCTTCCAGAAGCTTTCCATTGCCCTGCCTGAGATACCCCTCCTGTCCCGGCCCCCACTGCTTTTTTCCTTCCTCACCTCTGTCCGGAGAGAAATTCCAGCGGAAGGTATGGGTGACACATCCTCTTCTTTACAGGCGGCAGCCTGGCAACTCCTGCAGAAAGGCCAGCAGAACCCCACTCACACCGGGCCACCCACAAAGCTGTGGCCCCTCACTCCCTCCCACCAGCACAGCCCCGAGACTGCTGACGGGGCAGAGAATATGGAGTCAGGCACAGCTTCAGGGGCTATTGCTGCCTGGAGCTCTGTTTATATTGACCTCAACGAGGCACACCTGGGGAGGGCGGGCCGGCAGGGTAAGGCTGCCCAGGTCAGCTAATCCACAACCCTCAGGGAATCACATTGTTGAAAATGGACCCCGCTAAGGCAGAAGAGAAGCCAAGGGATAAAAGGACACAATGCCATTTGCAGCACCGTAGATGAGTCTAGAAGTAATCACGTGACTTGTAGTAAGTCAGAAAGTGAAAGACACATATCATATCATATCACTTATAGGTGTTACCTAAAAATGGATACCAGGGCAGATATTTCCACGGAGAAGGGCAATCACAGATTCATTAAACAAACTTATGGTTCACCAATGGAAACGTGTGAGGATTGGTTTCATTACGATATCGGGGTTAACAGACATATACAAACACAGGTGACATATATAATCACCAAAGTCCTACAGAATACCAAGAGAGGACTACTCAACATTCTGTCATAACGTACATGGGAAAAGGATCCCAAGAAGAACAGTCATCTGTATATGTGTAAAGGAACCACATCTTCCACACCTACAACAAGCCAAACATTGTAATCAAACTTGCTGTAATAAAAAATAAAAAAATTAAATTAAAAACACGAACAAGAAGTAGTGAGACAAACGTGAGGGGCTTTCTCCTGGCACATTCCATTCTAAACTCCAATCTAGAACACCACTTCCACTGAGGCTCTCTTGCCCTAGTAACCAGATTTGGTAAGGGTGAACTGCTGCCACCTTGTGGCCGTTTCACACAACAGCAGCTTTAATCCCAACGCTAATGGTCAGTTGATATTCAAAATCATTGCAGGCCTGTAAATGACACCTGCCCTGAAAACAAATCCTGGGGTCACATATCGACCAAAAAATTCAAAGGACGTCCATATTTCAAAACGACCATTTCAAAAGGCATATTTTACGCACATTAGTGTTCTGCTTCTTTTCCTTTCTTTCCTTTTTTGTTAAAAAACACGGGAATGGAAAAAGGCATCCCTCAGAATGGGCGAAAATCGTTGCAGACGAATCAATGGACAGAGGTTTAATCTCCAATATATATAAACAGCTCATGCAGCTTAATATTAAAAAAACAAACAACCCCAAAAAAATGGGCAGAAGATCTAAAGAGACGTTTCTTCAAAGGAGACACAGAGATGGCCAAGACGCACATGAAAAGCTGCTCAACAGCACTAATTATTAGAGAAATGCAAATCAAAACTACAATGAGGTATCACCTCACACCTGTTAGAATCGGCATCATCAGAAAATCTACAAACAACCAATTCTGGGGAGGGTGTGGACAAAAGGAGCCCTCTTCCACTATTGGTGGGAATGTAAATTGATACAGTCCCTATGGAGAACAGTATGGAGTTTCCTTAAAAAAATTAGAAATAGAATTACCATCTGATCCAGCAATCCCACTTCTGGGCATATACCCAGAGAAAACCGTATTTCCAAAAGGCACATTCACCACAATGTTCGTTGCAGCACTATTTACAATAGCCAGGTAATGGAAGCAACCTAAATGCCCACAGACAGATGAATGGATAAAGATGTGGTACATATATAAAATGGAATATGACTCGGCCATAAAAAAGAATGAAACTGGGTCATTTGTAGAGACATCGATGGATCGAGAGACTGTCATACAGAATGAAGTAAGTCAGAAAGAGGAAAACAAATATTGTATATTAATGCATATATGTGGAGCCTAAAAATGGTACAGATGAACTGGTTTGCAGGGAAGAAATAGAGACACAGAGGTAGAGAACAAACGTATGGACACCAAGTGTGGGAAGCCACGGGGTGGTGGTGGTGGGATGAGTTGGGAGTTTGGGATTGACCTGTATACATGTATATGCATAAAATACATAACTAATAATAACGTGCTGTATAAAAAAATAAATAAAATTTCAAAATTTTAAAAAATAAAATTTAAAAATAAAACAGAAAAAAGTTCTTCCCGTCACACAGATGTATTTATAGGAATGAATTATTTCCATGCTTATATCTATAAATACATAAAAGAGGAATAACATCTAACTTGAAACATAAAAGAAAAAAAAGTGAACCCACGAGTTATACAGAGGAAAACCCTATCACGGCACTTGCTCCAGTGGTAAACAATTCTGAAATTGGTCAGAGGTGGGGAACCATCTCCCATACAGCCAGCAACCCAACCCCCACGCAAGGAGCGTCCTCATTGCAAAGCTGGGGGACCGTGCCGAGGCATCTGTGAGTAAACGTGAGCTGAGCCCCAGGCCAGCTGCTGCTGAACTGTTCCCACCCTTTCCAGGTAAAACACCTGAATATGTACAAGGGCTTGAAAGCCTAGAGGAAGGACCGTGGAGCCACACCAGCGACAGCACGCAGGCCAACTTGGTGCCTGCAGGCCAGCCAGCGTGGTCCTGGACCCTGGCGCTTTTCCAGAAGCTTTCCATTGCCCTGCCTGAGATACCCCTCCTGTCCCGGCCCCCACTGCTTTTTTCCTTCCTCACCTCTGTCCGGAGAGAAATTCCAGCGGAAGGTATGGGTGACACATCCTCTTCTTTACAGGCGGCAGCCTGGCAACACCTGCAGAAAGGCCAGCAGAACCCCACTCACACAGGGCCACCCACAAAGCTGTGGCCCCTCACTCCCTACCACCAGCACAGCCCAGAGACTGCTGACGGGGCAGAGAATATGGAGTCAGGCACAGCTTCAGGGGCTATTGCTGCCTGGAGCTCTGTTTATATTGACCTCAACGAGGCACACCTGGGGAGGGCGGGCCGGCAGGGTAAGGCTGCCCAGGTCAGCTAATCCACAACCCTCAGGGAATCACATTGTTGAAAATGGACCCCGCTAAGGCAGAAGAGAAGCCAAGGGATAAAAGGACACAATGCCATTTGCAGCACCGTAGATGAGTCTAGAAGTAATCACGTGACTTGTAGTAAGTCAGAAAGTGAAAGACACATATCATATCATATCACTTATAGGTGTTACCTAAAAATGGATACCAGGGCAGATATTTCCACGGAGAAGGGCAATCACAGATTCATTAAACAAACTTATGGTTCACCAATGGAAAGGTGTGAGGATTGGTTTCATTACGATATCGGGGTTAACAGACATATACAAACACAGGTGACATATATAATCACCAAAGTCCTACAGAATACCAAGAGAGGACTACTCAACATTCTGTCATAACGTACATGGGAAAAGGATCCCAAGAAGAACAGTCATCTGTATATGTGTAAAAGAACCACATCTTCCACACCTACAACAATCCAAACATTGTAATCAAACTTGCTGTAATAAAAAATAAAACAATTAAATTAAAAACACGAACAAGAAATAGTGAGACAAACGTGAGGGGCTTTCTCCTGGCACATTCCATTCTAAACTCCAATCTAGAACACCACTTCCACTGAGGCTCTCTTGCCCTAGTAACCAGATTTGGTAAGGGTGAACTGCTGCCACCTTGTGGCCGTTTCACACAACAGCAGCTTTAATCCCAAAGCTAATGGTCAGTTGATATTCAAAATCATTGCAGGCCTGTAAATGACACCTGCCCTGAAAACAAATCCTGGGGTCACATATCGACCAAAAAATTCAAAGGACGTCCATATTTCAAAACGACCGTTTCAAAAGGCATATTTTACGCACATTAGAGTTCTGCTTCTTTTCCTTTCTTTCCTTTTTTGTTAAAAAACACGGGAATGGAAAAAGGCATCCCTCAGAATGGGCGAAAATCGTTGCAGACGAATCAATGGACAGAGGTTTAATCTCCAATATATATAAACAGCTCATGCAGCTTAATATTAAAAAAACAAACAACCCAAGAAAAATGGGCAGAAGATCTAAAGAGACGTTTCTTCAAAGGAGACACAGAGATGGCCAAGACGCACATGAAAAGCTGCTCAACAGCACTAATTATTAGAGAAATGCAAATCAAAACTACAATGAGGTATCACCTCACACCTGTTAGAATCGGCATCATCAGAAAATCTACAATCAACAAATTCTGGGGAGGGTGTGGACCAAAGGAGCCCTCTTCCACTATTGGTGGGAATGTAAATTGATACAGTCACTATGGAGAACAGTATGGAGTTTCCTTAAAAAAACTAGAAATAGAATTACCATCTGATCCAGCAATCCCACTTCTGGGCATATACCCAGAGAAAACCGTATTTCAAAAAGGCACATTCACCACAATGTTCCTTGCAGCACTATTTACAATAGCCAGGTAATGGAAGCAACCTAAATGCCCACAGACAGATGAATGGATAAAGATGTGGTACATATATAAAATGGAATATTACTCGGCCATAAAAAGGAATGAAACTGGGTCATTTGTAGAGACATCGATGGATCGAGAGACTGTCATACAGAATGAAGTAAGTCAGAAAGAGGAAAACAAATATTGTATATTAATGCATATATGTGGAGCCTAAAAATGGTACAGATGAACTGGTTTGCAGGGAAGAAATAGAGACACAGAGGTAGAGAACAAACGTATGGACACCAAGTGTGGGAAGCCATGGGGTGGTGGTGGTGGGATGAGTTGGGAGTTTGGGATTGACCTGTATACATGTATATGCATAAAATACATAACTAATAATAACGTGCTGTATAAAAAAATAAATAAAATTTCAAAATTTTAAAATATAAAATTTAAAAATAAAACAGAAAAAAGTTCTTCCCGTCACACAGATGTATTTATAGGAATGAATTATTTCCATGCTTATATCTATAAATACATAAAAGAGGAATAACATCTAACTTGAAACATAAAAGAAAAAAAAGTGAACCCACGAGTTATACAGAGGAAAACCCTATCACGGCACTTGCTCCAGTGGTAAACAATTCTGAAATTGGTCAGAGGTGGGGAACCATCTCCCATACAGCCAGCAACCCACCCCCCACGCAAGGAGCGTCGTCATTGCAAAGCTGGGGGACCGTGCCGAGGCATCTGTGAGTAAACGTGAGCTGAGCCCCAGGCCAGCTGCTGCTGAACTGTTCCCACCCTTTCCAGGTAAAACACCTGAATATGTACAAGGGCTTGAAAGCCTAGAGGAAGGACCGTGGAGCCACACCAGCGACAGCACGCAGGCCAACTTGGTGCCTGCAGGCCAGCCAGTGTGGTCCTGGACCCTGGCGCTCTTCCAGAAGCTTTCCATTGCCCTGCCTGAGATACCCCTCCTGTCCCGGCCCCCACTGCTTTTTTCCTTCCTCACCTCTGTCCGGAGAGAAATTCCAGCGGAAGGTATGGGTGACACATCCTCTTCTTTACAGGCGGCAGCCTGGCAACTCCTGCAGAAAGGCCAGCAGAACCCCACTCACACCGGGCCACCCACAAAGCTGTGGCCCCTCACTCCCTCCCACCAGCACAGCCCCGAGACTGCTGACGGGGCAGAGAATATGGAGTCAGGCACAGCTTCAGGGGCTATTGCTGCCTGGAGCTCTGTTTATATTGACCTCAACGAGGCACACCTGGGGAGGGCGGGCCGGCAGGGTAAGGCTGCCCAGGTCAGCTAATCCACAACCCTCAGGGAATCACATTGTTGAAAATGGACCCCGCTAAGGCAGAAGAGAAGCCAAGGGATAAAAGGACACAATGCCATTTGCAGCACCGTAGATGAGTCTAGAAGTAATCACGTGACTTGTAGTAAGTCAGAAAGTGAAAGACACATATCATATCATATCACTTATAGGTGTTACCTAAAAATGGATACCAGGGCAGATATTTCCACGGAGAAGGGCAATCACAGATTCATTAAACAAACTTATGGTTCACCAATGGAAACGTGTGAGGATTGGTTTCATTACGATATCGGGGTTAACAGACATATACAAACACAGGTGACATATATAATCACCAAAGACCTACAGAATACCAAGAGAGGACTACTCAACATTCTGTCATAACGTACATGGGAAAAGGATCCCAAGAAGAACAGTCATCTGTATATGTGTAAAAGAACCACATCTTCCACACCTACAACAATCCAAACATTGTAATCAAACTTGCTGTAATAAAAAATAAAACAATTAAATTAAAAACACGAACAAGAAATAGTGAGACAAACGTGAGGGGCTTTCTCCTGGCACATTCCATTCTAAACTCCAATCTAGAACACCACTTCCACTGAGGCTCTCTTGCCCTAGTAACCAGATTTGGTAAGGGTGAACTGCTGCCACCTTGTGGCCGTTTCACACAACAGCAGCTTTAATCCCAAAGCTAATGGTCAGTTGATATTCAAAATCATTGCAGGCCTGTAAATGACACCTGCCCTGAAAACAAATCCTGGGGTCACATATCGACCAAAAAATTCAAAGGACGTCCATATTTCAAAACGACCGTTTCAAAAGGCATATTTTACGCACATTAGAGTTCTGCTTCTTTTCCTTTCTTTCCTTTTTTGTTAAAAAACACGGGAATGGAAAAAGGCATCCCTCAGAATGGGCGAAAATCGTTGCAGACGAATCAATGGACAGAGGTTTAATCTCCAATATATATAAACAGCTCATGCAGCTTAATATTAAAAAAACAAACAACCCAAAAAAAATGGGCAGAAGATCTAAAGAGACGTTTCTTCAAAGGAGACACAGAGATGGCCAAGACGCACATGAAAAGCTGCTCAACAGCACTAATTATTAGAGAAATGCAAATCAAAACTACAATGAGGTATCACCTCACACCTGTTAGAATCGGCATCATCAGAAAATCTACAATCAACAAATTCTGGGGAGGGTGTGGACCAAAGGAGCCCTCTTCCACTATTGGTGGGAATGTAAATTGATACAGTCACTATGGAGAACAGTATGGAGTTTCCTTAAAAAAACTAGAAATAGAATTACCATCTGATCCAGCAATCCCACTTCTGGGCATATACCCAGAGAAAACCGTATTTCAAAAAGGCACATTCACCACAATGTTCCTTGCAGCACTATTTACAATAGCCAGGTAATGGAAGCAACCTAAATGCCCACAGACAGATGAATGGATAAAGATGTGGTACATATATAAAATGGAATATTACTCGGCCATAAAAAGGAATGAAACTGGGTCATTTGTAGAGACATCGATGGATCGAGAGACTGTCATACAGAATGAAGTAAGTCAGAAAGAGGAAAACAAATATTGTATATTAATGCATATATGTGGAGCCTAAAAATGGTACAGATGAACTGGTTTGCAGGGAAGAAATAGAGACACAGAGGTAGAGAACAAACGTATGGACACCAAGTGTGGGAAGCCATGGGGTGGTGGTGGTGGGATGAGTTGGGAGTTTGGGATTGACCTGTATACATGTATATGCATAAAATACAGAACTAATAATAACGTGCTGTATAAAAAAATAAATAAAATTTCAAAATTTTAAAAAATAAAATTTAAAAATAAAACAGAAAAAAGTTCTTCCCGTCACACAGATGTATTTATAGGAATGAATTATTTCCATGCTTATATCTATAAATACATAAAAGAGGAATAACATCTAACTTGAAACATAAAAGAAAAAAAAAAGTGAACCCACGAGTTATACAGAGGAAAACCCTATCACGGCACTTGCTACAGTGGTAAACAATTCTGAAATTGGTCAGAGGTGGGGAACCATCTCCCATACAGCCAGCAACCCAACCCCCACGCAAGGTGCGTCCTCACTGCAAAGCTGGGGGACCGTGCCGAGGCATCTGTGAGTAAACGTGAGCTGAGCCCCAGGCCAGCTGCTGCTGAACTGTTCCCACCCTTTCCAGGTAAAACACCTGAATATGTACAAGGGCTTGAAAGCCTAGAGGAAGGACCGTGGAGCCACACCAGCGACAGCACGCAGGCCAACTTGGTGCCTGCAGGCCAGCCAGCGTGGTCCTGGACCCTGGCGCTCTTCCAGAAGCTTTCCATTGCCCTGCCTGAGATACCCCTCCTGTTCCGGCCCCCACTGCTTTTTTCCTTCCTCACCTCTGTCCGGAGAGAAATTCCAGCGGAAGGTATGGGTGACACATCCTTTTCTTTACAGGTGGCAGCCTGGCAACTCCTGCAGAAAGGCCAGCAGAACCCCACTCACACCGGGCCACCCACAAAGCTGTGGCCCCTCACTCCCTCCCACCAGCACAGCCCCGAGACTGCTGACGGGGCAGAGAATATGGAGTCAGGCACAGCTTCAGGGGCTATTGCTGCCTGGAGCTCTGTTTATATTGACCTCAACGAGGCACACCTGGGGAGGGCGAGCCGGCAGGGTAAGGCTGCCCAGGTCAGCTAATCCACAACCCTCAGGGAATCACATTGTTGAAAATGGACCCTGCTAAGGCAGAAGAGAAGCCAAGGGAAAAAAGGACACAATGCCATTTGCAGCACCGTAGATGAGTCTAGAAGTAATCACGTGACTTGTAGTAAGTCAGAAAGTGAAAGACACATATCATATCATATCACTTATAGGTGTTACCTAAAAATGGATACCAGGGCAGATATTTCCACGGAGAAGGGCAATCACAGATTCATTAAACAAACTTATGGTTCACCAATGGAAAGGTGTGAGGATTGGTTTCATTACGATATCGGGGTTAACAGACATATACAAACACAGGTGACATATATAATCACCAAAGACCTACAGAATACCAAGAGAGGACTACTCAACATTCTGTCATAACGTACATGGGAAAAGGATCCCAAGAAGAACAGTCATCTGTATAAGTGTAAAGGAACCACATCTTCCACACCTACAACAAGCCAAACATTGTAATCAAACTTGCTGTAATAAAAAATAAAAAAATTAAATTAAAAACACGAACAAGAAGTAGTGAGACAAACGTGAGGGGCTTTCTCCTGGCACATCCCATTCTAAACTCCAATCTAGAACACCACTTCCCCTGAGGCTCTCTTGCCCTAGTAACAAGATTTGGTAAGGGTGAACTGCTGCCACCTTGTGGCCGTTTCACACAACAGCAGCTTTAATCCCAACGCTAATGGTCAGTTGATATTCAAAATCATTGCAGGCCTGTAAATGACACCTGTCCTGAAAACAAATCCTGGGGTCACATATCGACCAAAAAATTCAAAGGACGTCTATATTTCAAAACGACCGTTTCAAAAGGCATATTTTACGCACATTAGTGTTCTGCTTCTTTTCCTTTCTTTCCTTTTTTGTTAAAAAACACGGGAATGGAAAAAGGCATCCCTCAGAATGGGCGAAAATCGTTGCAGACGAATCAATGGACAGAGGTTTAATCTCCAATATATATAAACAGCTCATGCAGCTTAATATTAAAAAAACAAACAACCCAAAAAAAATGGGCAGAAGATCTAAAGAGACGTTTCTTCAAAGGAGACACAGAGATGGCCAAGACGCACATGAAAAGCTGCTCAACAGCACTAATTATTAGAGAAATGCAAATCAAAACTACAATGAGGTATCACCTCACACCTGTTAGAATCGGCATCATCAGAAAATCTACAAACAACCAATTCTGGGGAGGGTGTGGACAAAAGGAGCCCTCTTCCACTATTGGTGGGAATGTAAATTGATACAGTCACTATGGAGAACAGTATGGAGTTTCCTTAAAAAAACTAGAAATAGAATTACCATCTGATCCAGCAATCCCACTTCTGGGCATATACCCAGAGAAAACCGTATTTCAAAAAGGCACATTCACCACAATGTTCGTTGCAGCACTATTTACAATAGCCAGGTAATGGAAGCAACCTAAATGCCCACAGACAGATGAATGGATAAAGATGTGGTACATATATAAAATGGAATATGACTCGGCCATAAAAAGGAATGAAACTGGGTCATTTGTAGAGACATCGATGGATCGAGAGACTGTCATACAGAATGAAGTAAGTCAGAAAGAGGAAAACAAATATTGTATATTAATGCATATATGTGGAGCCTAAAAATGGTACAGATGAACTGGTTTGCAGGGAAGAAATAGAGACACAGAGGTAGAGAACAAATGTATGGACACCAAGTGTGGGAAGCCATGGGGTGGTGGTGGTGGGATGAGTTGGGAGATTGGGATTGACCTGTATACATGTATATGCATAAAATACATAACTAATAATAACGTGCTGTATAAAAACATAAATAAAATTAAATTTCAAAATTTTAAAAAATAAAATTTAAAAATAAAACAGAAAAAATTCTTCCCGTCACACAGATGTATTTATAGGAATGAATTATTTCCATGCTTATATCTATAAATACATAAAAGGGGAATAAAATCTAACTTGAACCAAAAAAGAAAAAAAAATTGAACCCACGAGTTATACAGAGGAAAACCCTATCAAGGCACTTGCTCCAGCGGTAAACAATTCTGAAATTGGTCAGAGGTGGGGAACCATCTCCCAAACAGCCAGCCACCCACCCCCCACACAAGGAGCGTCCTCATTGAAAAGCTGGGGGACCGTGCCGAGGCATCTGTGAGTAAACGTGAGCTGAGCCCCAGGCCAGCTGCTTCTGATCTGTTCCCACCCTTTCCAGGTAAAACACCTGAATATGTACAAGGGCTTGAAAGCCTAGAGGAAGGACCGTGGAGCCACACCAGCGACAGCACGCAGGCCAACTTGGTGCCTGCAGGCCAGCCAGCGTGGTCCTGGACACGGGTGCTCTTCCAGAAGCATTCCATTGCCCTGCCTGAGATACCACTCCTGTCCCGGACCCCACTGCTTTTTTCCTTCCTCACCTGTGTCCGGAGAGAAATTCCAGCGGAAGGTATGGGTGACACATCCTCTTCTTTACAGGCGGCAGCCTGGCAACTCCTGCAGAAAGGCCAGCAGAACCCCACTCACACCGGGCCACCCACAAAGCTGTGGCCCCTCACTCCCTCCCACCAGCACAGCCCCGAGACTGCTGACGGGGCAGAGAATATGGAGTCAGGCACAGCTTCAGGGGCTATTGCTGCCTGGAGCTCTGTTTATATTGATCTCAACGAGGCACACCTGGGGAGGGCGGGCCGGCAGTGTAAGGCTGACCAGGTCAGCTAATCCACAACCCTCAGGGAATCACATTGTTGAAAATGGACCCCGCTAAGGCAGAAGAGAAGCCAAGGGAAAAAAGGACACAATGCCATTTGCAGCACCGTAGATGAGTCTAGAAGTAATCACGTGACTTGTAGTAAGTCAGAAAGTGAAAGACACATATCATATCATATCACTTATAGGTGTTACCTAAAAATGGATACCAGGGCAGATATTTCCACGGAGAAGGGCAATCACAGATTCATTAAACAAACTTATGGTTCACCAATGGAAAGGTGTGAGGATTGGTTTCATTATGATATCGGGGTTAACAGACATATACAAACACAGGTGACATATATAATCACCAAAGACCTACAGAATACCAAGAGAGGACTACTCAACATTCTGTCATAACGTACATGGGAAAAGGATCCCAAGAAGAACAGTCATCTGTATATGTGTAAAAGAACCACATCTTCCACACCTACAACAAGCCAAACATTGTAATCAAACTTGCTGTAATAAAAAATAAAAAATTAAATTAAAAACACGAACAAGAAATAGTGAGACAAACGTGAGGGGCTTTCTCCTGGCACATTCCATTCTAAACTCCAATCTAGAACACCACTTCCACTGAGGCTCTCTTGCCCTAGTAACCAGATTTGGTAAGGGTGAACTGCTGCCACCTTGTGGCCGTTTCACACAACAGCAGATTTAATCCCAACGCTAATGGTCAGTTGATATTCAAAATCATTGCAGGCCTGTAAATGACACCTGCCCTGAAAACAAATCCTGGGGTCACATATCGACCAAAAAATTCAAAGGACGTCCATATTTCAAAACGACCGTTTCAAAAGGCATATTTTACGCACATTAGTGTTCTGCTTCTTTTCCTTTCTTTCCTTTTTTGTTAAAAAACACGGGAATGGAAAAAGGCATCCCTCAGAATGGGCGAAAATCGTTGCAGACGAATCAATGGACAAAGGTTTAATCTCCAATATATATAAACAGCTCATGCAGCTTAATATTAAAAAAACAAACAACCCAAAAAAAATGGGCAGAAGATCTAAAGAGACGTTTCTTCAAAGGAGACACAGAGATGGCCAAGACGCACATGAAAAGCTGCTCAACAGCACTAATTATTAGAGAAATGCAAATCAAAACTACAATGAGGTATCACCTCACATCTGTTAGAATCGGCATCATCAGAAAATCTACAAACAACCAATTCTGGTGAGGGTGTGGACAAAAGGAGCCCTCTTCCACTATTGGTGGGAATGTAAATTGATACAGTCACTATGGAGAACAGTATGGAGTTTCCTTAAAAAAACTAGAAATAGAATTACCATCTGATCCAGCAATCCCACTTCTGGGCATATACCCAGAGAAAACCGTATTTCAAAAAGGCACATTCACCACAATGTTCGTTGCAGCACTATTTACAATAGCCAGGTAATGGAAGCAACCTAAATGCCCACAGACAGATGAATGGATAAAGATGTGGTACATATATAAAATGGAATATGACTCGGCCATATAAAGGAATGAACCTGGGTCATTTGTAGAGACATCGATGGATCGAGAGACTGTCATACAGAATGAAGTAAGTCAGAAAGAGGAAAACAAATATTGTATATTAATGCATATATGTGGAGCCTAAAAATGGTACAGATGAACTGGTTTGCAGGGAAGAAATAGAGACACAGAGGTAGAGAACAAACGTATGGACACCAAGTGTGGGAAGCCATGGGGTGGTGGTGGTGGGATGAGTTGGGAGTTTGGGATTGACCTGTATACATGTATATGCATAAAATACATAACTAATAATAACGTGCTGTATAAAAAAATAAATAAAATTTCAAAATTTTAAAAAATAAAATTTAAAAATAAAACAGAAAAAAGTTCTTCCCGTCACACAGATGTATTTATAGGAATGAATTATTTCCATGCTTATATCTATAAATACATAAAAGAGGAATAACATCTAACTTGAAACATAAAAGAAAAAAAAAGTGAACCCACGAGTTATACAGAGGAAAACCCTATCACGGCACTTGCTCCAGTGGTAAACAATTCTGAAATTGGTCAGAGGTGGGGAACCATCTCCCATACAGCCAGCAACCCAACCCCCACGCAAGGAGCGTCCTCATTGCAAAGCTGGGGGACCGTGCCGAGGCATCTGTGAGTAAACGTGAGCTGAGCCCCAGGCCAGCTGCTGCTGAACTGTTCCCACCCTTTCCAGGTAAAACACCTGAATATGTACAAGGGCTTGAAAGCCTAGAGGAAGGACCGTGGAGCCACACCAGCGACAGCACGCAGGCCAACTTGGTGCCTGCAGGCCAGCCAGCGTGGTCCTGGACCCTGGCGCTCTTCCAGAAGCTTTCCATTGCCCTGCCTGAGATACCCCTCCTGTCCCGGCCCCCACTGCTTTTTTCCTTCCTCACCTCTGTCCGGAGAGAAATTCCAGCGGAAGGTATGGGTGACACATCCTTTTCTTTACAGGTGGCAGCCTGGCAACTCATGCAGAAAGGCCAGCAGAACCCCACTCACACCGGGCCACCCACAAAGCTGTGGCCCCTCACTCCCTCCCACCAGCACAGCCCCGAGACTGCTGACGGGGCAGAGAATATGGAGTCAGGCACAGCTTCAGGGGCTATTGCTGCCTGGAGCTCTGTTTATATTGACCTCAACGAGGCACACCTGGGGAGGGCGAGCCGGCAGGGTAAGGCTGCCCAGGTCAGCTAATCCACAACCCTCAGGGAATCACATTGTTGAAAATGGACCCTGCTAAGGCAGAAGAGAAGCCAAGGGAAAAAAGGACACAATGCCATTTGCAGCACCGTAGATGAGTCTAGAAGTAATCACGTGACTTGTAGTAAGTCAGAAAGTGAAAGACACATATCATATCATATCACTTATAGGTGTTACCTAAAAATGGATACCAGGGCAGATATTTCCACGGAGAAGGGCAATCACAGATTCATTAAACAAACTTATGGTTCACCAATGGAAAGGTGTGAGGATTGGTTTCATTACGATATCGGGGTTAACAGACATATACAAACACAGGTGACATATATAATCACCAAAGACCTACAGAATACCAAGAGAGGACTACTCAACATTCTGTCATAACGTACATGGGAAAAGGATCCCAAGAAGAACAGTCATCTGTATAAGTGTAAAGGAACCACATCTTCCACACCTACAACAAGCCAAACATTGTAATCAAACTTGCTGTAATAAAAAATAAAAAAATTAAATTAAAAACACGAACAAGAAGTAGTGAGACAAACGTGAGGGGCTTTCTCCTGGCACATCCCATTCTAAACTCCAATCTAGAACACCACTTCCCCTGAGGCTCTCTTGCCCTAGTAACAAGATTTGGTAAGGGTGAACTGCTGCCACCTTGTGGACGTTTCACACAACAGCAGCTTTAATCCCAACGCTAATGGTCAGTTGATATTCAAAATCATTGCAGGCCTGTAAATGACACCTGTCCTGAAAACAAATCCTGGGGTCACATATCGACCAAAAAATTCAAAGGACGTCTATATTTCAAAACGACCGTTTCAAAAGGCATATTTTACGCACATTAGTGTTCTGCTTCTTTTCCTTTCTTTCCTTTTTTGTTAAAAAACACGGGAATGGAAAAAGGCATCCCTCAGAATGGGCGAAAATCGTTGCAGACGAATCAATGGACAGAGGTTTAATCTCCAATATATATAAACAGCTCATGCAGCTTAATATTAAAAAAACAAACAACCCAAAAAAAATGGGCAGAAGATCTAAAGAGACGTTTCTTCAAAGGAGACACAGAGATGGCCAAGACGCACATGAAAAGCTGCTCAACAGCACTAATTATTAGAGAAATGCAAATCAAAACTACAATGAGGTATCACCTCACACCTGTTAGAATCGGCATCATCAGAAAATCTACAAACAACCAATTCTGGGGAGGGTGTGGACAAAAGGAGCCCTCTTCCACTATTGGTGGGAATGTAAATTGATACAGTCACTACGGAGAACAGTATGGAGTTTCCTTAAAAAAACTAGAAATAGAATTACCATCTGATCCAGCAATCCCACTTCTGGGCATATACCCAGAGAAAACCGTATTTCAAAAAGGCACATTCACCACAATGTTCGTTGCAGCACTATTTACAATAGCCAGGTAATGGAAGCAACCTAAATGCCCACAGACAGATGAATGGATAAAGATGTGGTACATATATAAAATGGAATATGACTCGGCCATAAAAAGGAATGAAACTGGGTCATTTGTAGAGACATCGATGGATCGAGAGACTGTCATACAGAATGAAGTAAGTCAGAAAGAGGAAAACAAATATTGTATATTAATGCATATATGTGGAGCCTAAAAATGGTACAGATGAACTGGTTTGCAGGGAAGAAATAGAGACACAGAGGTAGAGAACAAATGTATGGACACCAAGTGTGGGAAGCCATGGGGTGGTGGTGGTGGGATGAGTTGGGAGATTGGGATTGACCTGTATACATGTATATGCATAAAATACATAACTAATAATAACGTGCTGTATAAAAACATAAATAAAATTAAATTTCAAAATTTTAAAAAATAAAATTTAAAAATAAAACAGAAAAATTTCTTCCCGTCACACAGATGTATTTATAGGAATGAATTATTTCCATGCTTATATCTATAAATACATAAAAGGGGAATAAAATCTAACTTGAACCAAAAAAGAAAAAAAAATTGAACCCACGAGTTATACAGAGGAAAACCCTATCAAGGCACTTGCTCCAGCGGTAAACAATTCTGAAATTGGTCAGAGGTGGGGAACCATCTCCCAAACAGCCAGCCACCCACCCCCCACACAAGGAGCGTCCTCATTGAAAAGCTGGGGGACCGTGCCGAGGCATCTGTGAGTAAACGTGAGCTGAGCCCCAGGCCAGCTGCTTCTGATCTGTTCCCACCCTTTCCAGGTAAAACACCTGAATATGTACAAGGGCTTGAAAGCCTAGAGGAAGGACCGTGGAGCCACACCAGCGACAGCACGCAGGCCAACTTGGTGCCTGCAGGCCAGCCAGCGTGGTCCTGGACACGGGTGCTCTTCCAGAAGCATTCCATTGCCCTGCCTGAGATACCACTCCTGTCCCGGACCCCACTGCTTTTTTCCTTCCTCACCTGTGTCCGGAGAGAAATTCCAGCGGAAGGTATGGGTGACACATCCTCTTCTTTACAGGCGGCAGCCTGGCAACTCCTGCAGAAAGGCCAGCAGAACCCCACTCACACCGGGCCACCCACAAAGCTGTGGCCCCTCACTCCCTCCCACCAGCACAGCCCCGAGACTGCTGACGGGGCAGAGAATATGGAGTCAGGCACAGCTTCAGGGGCTATTGCTGCCTGGAGCTCTGTTTATATTGATCTCAACGAGGCACACCTGGGGAGGGCGGGCCGGCAGTGTAAGGCTGACCAGGTCAGCTAATCCACAACCCTCAGGGAATCACATTGTTGAAAATGGACCCCGCTAAGGCAGAAGAGAAGCCAAGGGAAAAAAGGACACAATGCCATTTGCAGCACCGTAGATGAGTCTAGAAGTAATCACGTGACTTGTAGTAAGTCAGAAAGTGAAAGACACATATCATATCATATCACTTATAGGTGTTACCTAAAAATGGATACCAGGGCAGATATTTCCACGGAGAAGGGCAATCACAGATTCATTAAACAAACTTATGGTTCACCAATGGAAAGGTGTGAGGATTGGTTTCATTATGATATCGGGGTTAACAGACATATACAAACACAGGTGACATATATAATCACCAAAGACCTACAGAATACCAAGAGAGGACTACTCAACATTCTGTCATAACGTACATGGGAAAAGGATCCCAAGAAGAACAGTCATCTGTATATGTGTAAAAGAACCACATCTTCCACACCTACAACAAGCCAAACATTGTAATCAAACTTGCTGTAATAAAAAATAAAAAATTAAATTAAAAACACGAACAAGAAATAGTGAGACAAACGTGAGGGGCTTTCTCCTGGCACATTCCATTCTAAACTCCAATCTAGAACACCACTTCCACTGAGGCTCTCTTGCCCTAGTAACCAGATTTGGTAAGGGTGAACTGCTGCCACCTTGTGGCCGTTTCACACAACAGCAGATTTAATCCCAACGCTAATGGTCAGTTGATATTCAAAATCATTGCAGGCCTGTAAATGACACCTGCCCTGAAAACAAATCCTGGGGTCACATATCGACCAAAAAATTCAAAGGACGTCCATATTTCAAAACGACCGTTTCAAAAGGCATATTTTACGCACATTAGTGTTCTGCTTCTTTTCCTTTCTTTCCTTTTTTGTTAAAAAACACGGGAATGGAAAAAGGCATCCCTCAGAATGGGCGAAAATCGTTGCAGACGAATCAATGGACAAAGGTTTAATCTCCAATATATATAAACAGCTCATGCAGCTTAATATTAAAAAAACAAACAACCCAAAAAAAATGGGCAGAAGATCTAAAGAGACGTTTCTTCAAAGGAGACACAGAGATGGCCAAGACGCACATGAAAAGCTGCTCAACAGCACTAATTATTAGAGAAATGCAAATCAAAACTACAATGAGGTATCACCTCACATCTGTTAGAATCGGCATCATCAGAAAATCTACAAACAACCAATTCTGGTGAGGGTGTGGACAAAAGGAGCCCTCTTCCACTATTGGTGGGAATGTAAATTGATACAGTCACTATGGAGAACAGTATGGAGTTTCCTTAAAAAAACTAGAAATAGAATTACCATCTGATCCAGCAATCCCACTTCTGGGCATATACCCAGAGAAAACCGTATTTCAAAAAGGCACATTCACCACAATGTTCGTTGCAGCACTATTTACAATAGCCAGGTAATGGAAGCAACCTAAATGCCCACAGACAGATGAATGGATAAAGATGTGGTACATATATAAAATGGAATATGACTCGGCCATATAAAGGAATGAACCTGGGTCATTTGTAGAGACATCGATGGATCGAGAGACTGTCATACAGAATGAAGTAAGTCAGAAAGAGGAAAACAAATATTGTATATTAATGCATATATGTGGAGCCTAAAAATGGTACAGATGAACTGGTTTGCAGGGAAGAAATAGAGACACAGAGGTAGAGAACAAACGTATGGACACCAAGTGTGGGAAGCCATGGGGTGGTGGTGGTGGGATGAGTTGGGAGTTTGGGATTGACCTGTATACATGTATATGCATAAAATACATAACTAATAATAACGTGCTGTATAAAAAAATAAATAAAATTTCAAAATTTTAAAAAATAAAATTTAAAAATAAAACAGAAAAAAGTTCTTCCCGTCACACAGATGTATTTATAGGAATGAATTATTTCCATGCTTATATCTATAAATACATAAAAGAGGAATAACATCTAACTTGAAACATAAAAGAAAAAAAAAGTGAACCCACGAGTTATACAGAGGAAAACCCTATCACGGCACTTGCTCCAGTGGTAAACAATTCTGAAATTGGTCAGAGGTGGGGAACCATCTCCCATACAGCCAGCAACCCAACCCCCACGCAAGGAGCGTCCTCATTGCAAAGCTGGGGGACCGTGCCGAGGCATCTGTGAGTAAACGTGAGCTGAGCCCCAGGCCAGCTGCTGCTGAACTGTTCCCACCCTTTCCAGGTAAAACACCTGAATATGTACAAGGGCTTGAAAGCCTAGAGGAAGGACCGTGGAGCCACACCAGCGACAGCACGCAGGCCAACTTGGTGCCTGCAGGCCAGCCAGCGTGGTCCTGGACCCTGGCGCTCTTCCAGAAGCTTTCCATTGCCCTGCCTGAGATACCCCTCCTGTCCCGGCCCCCACTGCTTTTTTCCTTCCTCACCTCTGTCCGGAGAGAAATTCCAGCGGAAGGTATGGGTGACACATCCTCTTCTTTACAGGCGGCAGCCTGGCAACTCCTGCAGAAAGGCCAGCAGAACCCCACTCACACCGGGCCACCCACAAAGCTGTGGCCCCTCACTCCCTCCCACCAGCACAGCCCCGAGACTGCTGACGGGGCAGAGAATATGGAGTCAGGCACAGCTTCAGGGGCTATTGCTGCCTGGAGCTCTGTTTATATTGACCTCAACGAGGCACACCTGGGGAGGGCGCGCCGGCAGGGTAAGGCTGCCCAGGTCAGCTAATCCACAACCCTCAGGGAATCACATTGTTGAAAATGGACCCCGATACGGCAGAAGAGAAGCCAAGGGAAAAAAGGACACAATGCCATTTGCAGCACCGTAGATGAGTCTAGAAGTAATCACGTGACTTGTAGTAAGTCAGAAAGTGAAAGACACATATCATATCATATCACTTATAGGTGTTACCTAAAAATGGATACCAGGGCAGATATTTCCACGGAGAAGGGCAATCACAGATTCATTAAACAAACTTATGGTTCACCAATGGAAAGGTGTGAGGATAGGTTTCATTACGATATCGGGGTTAACAGACATATACAAACACAGGTGACATATATAATCACCAAAGACCTACAGAATACCAAGAGAGGACTACTCAACATTCTGTCATAACGTACATGGGAAAAGGATCCCAAGAAGAACAGTCATCTGTATATGTGTAAAAGAACCACATCTTCCACACCTACAACAAGCCAAACATTGTAATCAAACTTGCTGTAATAAAAAATAAAAAAATTAAATTAAAAACACGAACAAGAAGTAGTGAGACAAACGTGAGGGGCTTTCTCCTGGCACATTCCATTCTAAACTCCAATCTAGAACACCACTTCCACTGAGGCTCTCTTGCCCTAGTAACCAGATTTGGTAAGGGTGAACTGCTGCCACCTTGTGGCCGTTTCACACAACAGCAGCTTTAATCCCAACGCTAATGGTCAGTTGATATTCAAAATCATTGCAGGCCTGTAAATGACACCTGCCCTGAAAACAAATCCTGGGGTCACATATCGACCAAAAATTTCAAAGGACGTCCATATTTCAAAACGACCGTTTCAAAAGGCATATTTTACGCACATTAGTGTTCTGCTTCTTTTCCTTTCTTTCCTTTTTTGTTAAAAAACACGGGAATGGAAAAAGGCATCCCTCAGAATGGGCGAAAATCGTTGCAGACGAATCAATGGACAGAGGTTTAATCTCCAATATATATAAACAGCTCATGCAGCTTAATATTAAGAAAACAAACAACCCAAAAAAAATGGGCAGAAGATCTAAAGAGACGTTTCTTCAAAGGAGACACAGAGATGGCCAAGACGCACATGAAAAGCTGCTCAACAGCACTAATTATTAGAGAAATGCAAATCAAAACTACAATGAGGTATCACCTCACACCTGTTAGAATCGGCACCATCAGAAAATCTACAAACAACCAATTCTGGGGAGGGTGTGGACAAAAGGAGCCCTCTTCCACTATTGGTGGGAATGTAAATTGATACAGTCACTATGGAGAACAGTATGGAGTTTCCTTAAAAAAACTAGAAATAGAATTACCATCTGATCCAGCAATCCCACTTCTGGGCATATACCCAGAGAAAACCGTATTTCAAAAAGGCACATTCACCACAATGTTCGTTGCAGCACTATTTACAATAGCCAGGTAATGGAAGCAACCTAAATGCCCACAGACAGATGAATGGATAAAGATGTGGTACATATATAAAATGGAATATTACTCGGCCATATAAAGGAATGAAACTGGGTCATTTGTAGAGACATCGATGGATCGAGAGACTGTCATACAGAATGAAGTAAGTCAGGAAGAGGAAAACAAATATTGTATATTAATGCATATATGTGGAGCCTAAAAATGGTACAGATGAACTGGTTTGCAGGGAAGAAATAGAGACACAGAGGTAGAGAACAAACGTATGGACACCAAGTGTGGGAAGCCATGGGGTGGTGGTGGTGGGATGAGTTGGGAGTTTGGGATTGACCTGTATACATGTATATGCATAAAATACATAACTAATAATAACGTGCTGTATAAAAAAATAAATAAAATTTCAAAATTTTAAGAAATAAAATTTAAAAATAAAACAGAAAAAAGTTCTTCCCGTCACACAGATGTATTTATAGGAATGAATTATTTCCATGCTTATATCTATAAATACATAAAAGAGGAATAACATCTAACTTGAAACATAAAAGAAAAAAAAAGTGAACCCACGAGTTATACAGAGGAAAACCCTATCACGGCACTTGCTCCAGTGGTAAACAATTCTGAAATTGGTCAGAGGTGGGGAACCATCTCCCATACAGCCAGCAACCCACCCCCCACGCAAGGAGCGTCCTCATTGCAAAGCTGGGGGACCGTGCCGAGGCATCTGTGAGTAAACGTGAGCTGAGCCCCAGGCCAGCTGCTGCTGAACTGTTCCCACCCTTTCCAGGTAAAACACCTGAATATGTACAAGGGCTTGAAAGCCTAGAGGAAGGACCGTGGAGCCACACCAGCGACAGCACGCAGGCCAACTTGGTGCCTGCAGGCCAGCCAGCGTGGTCCTGGACCCTGGCGCTCTTCCAGAAGCTTTCCATTGCCCTGCCTGAGATACCCCACCTGTCCCGGCCCCCACTGCTTTTTTCCTTCCTCACCTCTGTCCGGAGAGAAATTCCAGCGGAAGGTATGGGTGACACATCCTCTTCTTTACAGGCGGCAGCCTGGCAACTCCTGCAGAAAGGCCAGCAGAACCCCACTCACACCGGGCCACCCACAAAGCTGTGGCCCCTCACTCCCTCCCACCAGCACAGCCCCGAGACTGCTGACGGGGCAGAGAATATGGAGTCAGGCACAGCTTCAGGGGCTATTGCTGCCTGGAGCTCTGTTTATATTGACCTCAACGAGGCACACCTGGGGAGGGCGGGCCGGCAGGGTAAGGCTGCCCAGGTCAGCTAATCCACAACCCTCAGGGAATCACATTGTTGAAAATGGACCCCGCTAAGGCAGAAGAGAAGCCAAGGGAAAAAAGGACACAATGCCATTTGCAGCACCATAGATGAGTCTAGAAGTAATCACGTGACTTGTAGTAAGTCAGAAAGTGAAAGACACATATCATATCATATCACTTATAGGTGTTACCTAAAAATGGATACCAGGGCAGATATTTCCACGGAGAAGGGCAATCACAGATTCATTAAACAAACTTATGGTTCACCAATGGAAAGGTGTGAGGATTGGTTTCATTACGATATCGCGGTTAACAGACATATACAAACACAGGTGACATATATAATCACCAAAGACCTACAGAATACCAAGAGAGGACTACTCAACATTCTGTCATAACGTACATGGGAAAAGGATCCCAAGAAGAACAGTCATCTGTATATGTGTAAAGGAACCACATCTTCCACACCTACAACAAGCCAAACATTGTAATCAAACTTGCTGTAATAAAAAATAAAAAAATTAAATTAAAAACACGAACAAGAAGTAGTGAGACAAACGTGAGGGGCTTTCTCCTGGCACATTCCATTCTAAACTCCAATCTAGAACACCACTTCCACTGAGGCTCTCTTGCCCTAGTAACCAGATTTGGTAAGGGTGAACTGCTGCCACCTTGTGGCCGTTTCACACAACAGCAGCTTTAATCCCAACGCTAATGGTCAGTTGATATTCAAAATCATTGCAGGCCTGTAAATGACACCTGCCCTGAAAACAAATCCTGGGGTCACATATCGACCAAAAATTTCAAAGGACGTCCATATTTCAAAACGACCGTTTCAAAAGGCATATTTTACGCACATTAGTGTTCTGCTTCTTTTCCTTTCTTTCCTTTTTTGTTAAAAAACACGGGAATGGAAAAAGGCATCCCTCAGAATGGGCGAAAATCGTTGCAGACGAATCAATGGACAGAGGTTTAATCTCCAATATATATAAACAGCTCATGCAGCTTAATATTAAGAAAACAAACAACCCCCAAAAAATGGGCAGAAGATCTAAAGAGACGTTTCTTCAAAGGAGACACAGAGATGGCCAAGACGCACATGAAAAGCTGCTCAACAGCACTAATTATTAGAGAAATGCAAATCAAAACTACAATGAGGTATCACCTCACACCTGTTAGAATCGGCATCATCAGAAAATCTACAAACAACCAATTCTGGGGAGGGTGTGGACAAAAGGAGCCCTCTTCCACTATTGGTGGGAATGTAAATTGATACAGTCACTATGGAGAACAGTATGGAGTTTCCTTAAAAAAACTAGAAATAGAATTACCATCTGATCCAGCAATCCCACATCTGGGCATATACCCAGAGAAAACCGTATTTCAAAAAGGCACATTCACCACAATGTTCGTTGCAGCACTCTTTACAATAGCCAGGTAATGGAAGCAACCTAAATGCCCACAGACAGATGAATGGATAAAGATGTGGTACATATATAAAATGGAATATTACTCGGCCATAAAAAGGAATGAAACTGGGTCATTTGTAGAGACATCGATGGATCGAGAGACTGTCATACAGAATGAAGTAAGTCAGAAAGAGGAAAACAAATATTGTATATTAATGCATATATGTGGAGCCTAAAAATGGTACAGATGAACTGGTTTGCAGGGAAGAAATAGAGACACAGAGGTAGAGAACAAACGTATGGACACCAAGTGTGGGAAGCCATGGGGTGGTGGTGGTGGGATGAGTTGGGAGTTTGGGATTGACCTGTATACATGTATATGCATAAAATACATAACTAATAATAACGTGCTGTATAAAAAAATAAATATAATTTCAAAATTTTAAAAAATAAAATTTAAAAATAAAACAGAAAAAATTTCTTCCCATCACACAGATGTATTTATAGGAATGAATTATTTCCATGCTTATATCTATAAATACATAAAAGAGGAATAACATCTAACTTGAAACATAAAAGAAAAAAAAAGTGAACCCACGAGTTATACAGAGGAAAACCCTATCACGGCACTTGCTCCAGTGGTAAACAATTCTGAAATTGGTCAGAGGTGGGGAACCATCTCCCATACAGCCAGCAACCCAACCCCCACGCAAGGAGCGTCCTCATTGCAAAGCTGGGGGACCGTGCCGAGGCATCTGTGAGTAAACGTGAGCTGAGCCCCAGGCCAGCTGCTGCTGAACTGTTCCCACCCTTTCCAGGTAAAACACCTGAATATGTACAAGGGCTTGAAAGCCTAGAGGAAGGACCGTGGAGCCACACCAGCGACAGCACGCAGGCCAACTTGGTGCCTGCAGGCCAGCCAGCGTGGTCCTGGACCCTGGCGCTCTTCCAGAAGCTTTCCATTGCCCTGCCTGAGATACCCCTCCTGTCCCGGCCCCCACTGCTTTTTTCCTTCCTCACCTCTGTCCGGAGAGAAATTCCAGCGGAAGGTATGGGTGACACATCCTCTTCTTTACAGGCGGCAGCCTGGCAACTCCTGCAGAAAGGCCAGCAGAACCCCACTCACACCGGGCCACCCACAAAGCTGTGGCCCCTCACTCCCTCCCACCAGCACAGCCCCGAGACTGCTGACGGGGCAGAGAATATGGAGTCAGGCACAGCTTCAGGGGCTATTGCTGCCTGGAGCTCTGTTTATATTGACCTCAACGAGGCACACCTGGGGAGGGCGGGCCGGCAGGGTAAGGCTGCCCAGGTCAGCTAATCCACAACCCTCAGGGAATCACATTGTTGAAAATGGACCCCGCTAAGGCAGAAGAGAAGCCAAGGGAAAAAAGGACACAATGCCATTTGCAGCACCGTAGATGAGTCTAGAAGTAATCACGTGACTTGTAGTAAGTCAGAAAGTGAAAGACACATATCATATCATATCACTTATAGGTGTTACCTAAAAATGGATACCAGGGCAGATATTTCCACGGAGAAGGGCAATCACAGATTCATTAAACAAACTTATGGTTCACCAATGGAAAGGTGTGAGGATTGGTTTCATTACGATATCGGGGTTAACAGACATATACAAACACAGGTGACATATATAATCACCAAAGACCTACAGAATACCAAGAGAGGACTACTCAACATTCTGTCATAACGTACATGGGAAAAGGATCCCAAGAAGAACAGTCATCTGTATATGTGTAAAGGAACCACATCTTCCACACCTATAACAAGCCAAAGATTGTAATCAAAATGCTGTAATAAAAAATAAAAACTTAAATTAAAAACACGAACAAGAAGTAGTGAGACAAACGTGAGGGGCTTTCTCCTGGCACATTCCATTCTAAACTCCAATCTAGAACACCACTTCCACTGAGGCTCTCTTGCCCTAGTAACCAGATTTGGTAAGGGTGAACTGCTGCCACCTTGTGGCCGTTTCACACAACAGCAGCTTTAATCCCAACGCTAATGGTCAGTTGATATTCAAAATCATTGCAGGCCTGTAAATGACACCTGCCCTGAAAACAAATCCTGGGGTCACATATCGACCAAAAATTTCAAAGGACGTCCATATTTCAAAACCACCGTTTCAAAAGGCATATTTTACGCACATTAGTGTTCTGCTTCTTTTCCTTTCTTTCCTTTTTTGTTAAAAAACACGGGAATGGAAAAAGGCATCCCTCAGAATGGGCGAAAATCGTTGCAGACGAATCAATGGACAGAGGTTTAATCTCCAATATATATAAACAGCTCATGCAGCTTAATATTAAAAAAAAAAACAACCGATACAAAAATGGGCGGAAGATCTAAAGAGACGTTTCTTCAAAGGAGACACAGAGATGGCCAAGACGCACATGAAAAACTGCTCAACAGCACTAATTATTAGAGAAATGCAAATCAAAACTACAATGAGGTATCACCTCACACCTGTTAGAATCGGCATCATCAGAAAATCTACAAACAACCAATTCTGGGGAGGGTGTGGACAAAAGGAGCCCTCTTCCACTATTGGTGGAAATGTAAATTGATACAGTCACTATGGAGAACAGTATGGAGTTTCCTTAAAAAAATTAGAAATAGAATTACCATCTGATCCAGCAATTCCACTTCTGGGCATATACCCAGAGAAAACCGTATTTCAAAAAGGCACATTCACCACAATGTTCGTTGCAGCACTATTTACAATAGCCAGGTAATGGAAGCAACCTAAATGCCCACAGACAGATGAATGGATAAAGATGTGGTACATATATAAAATGGAATATGACTCGGCCATAAAAAGGAATGAAACTGGGTCATTTGTAGAGACATCGATGGATCGAGAGACTGTCATACAGAATGAAGTAAGTCAGAAAGAGGAAATCAAATATTGTATATTAATGCATATATGTGGAGCCTAAAAATGGTACAGATGAACTGGTTTGCAGGGAAGAAATAGAGACACAGAGGTAGAGAACAAACGTATGGACACCAACTGTGGGAAGCCATGGGGTGGTGGTGGTGGGATGAGTTGGGAGTTTGGGATTGACCTGTATACATGTATATGCATAAAATACATAACTAATAATAACGTGCTGTATAAAAAAATAAATAAAATTTCAAAATTTTAAAAAATAAAATTTAAAAATAAAACAGAAAAAAGTTCTTCCCGTCACACAGATGTATTTATAGGATTGAAATATTTCCATGCTTATATTTATAAATACATAAAAGAGGAATAACATCTAACTTGAAACATAAAAGAAAAAAAATAGTGAACCCACGAGTTATACAGAGGAAAACCCTATCACGGCACATGCTCCAGCGGTAAACAATTCTGAAATTGGTCAGAGGTGGGGAACCATCTCCCATACAGCCAGCCACCCACCCCCCACACAAGGAGCGTCCTCATTGAAAAGCTGGGGGACCGTGCCGAGGCATCTGTGAGTAAACGTGAGCTGAGCCCCAGGCCAGCTGCTTCTGATCTGTTCCCACCCTTTCCCGGTAAAACACCTGAATATGTACAAGGGCTTGAAAGCCTAGAGGAAGGACCGTGAAGCCACACCAACGACAGCACGCAGGCCAACTTGGTGCCTGCAGGCCAGCCAGCGTGGTCCTGGCCCCGGGCGCTCTTCCAGAAGCTTTCCATTGCCCTGCCTGAGATACCCCTCCTGTCCCGGAACCCACTGCTTTTTTCCTTCCTCACCTCTGTCCGGAGAGAAATTCCAGCGGAAGGTATGGGTGACACATCCTCTTCTTTACAGGTGTCAGCCTGGCAACTCCTGCAGAAAGGCCAGCAGAACCCCACTCACACCGGGCCACCCACAACGCTGTGGCCCCTCACTCCCACCCACCAGCACAGCCCCGAGACTGCTGACGGGGCAGAGAATATGGAGTCAGGCACAGCTTCAGGGGCTATTGCTGCCTGGAGCGCTGTTTATATTGACCTCAACGAGGCACACCTGGGGAGGGCGGGCCGGCAGGGTAAGGCTGCCCAGGTCAGCTAATCCACAACCCTCAGGGAATCACATTGTTGAAAATGGACCTCGCTAAGGCAGAAGAGAAGCCAAGGAAAAAAAGGACACAATGCCATTTGCAGCACCGTAAATGAGTCTAGAAGTAATCACGTGACTTGTAGTAAGTCAGAAAGTGAAAGACACATACCATATCATATCACTTATAGGTGTTACCTAAAAATGGATACCAGGGCAGATATTTCCACGGAGAAGGGCAATCACAGATTCATTAAACAAACTTATGGTTCACGAAAGGAAAGGTGTGAGGTTTGGTTTCATTACGATATCGGGGTTAACAATCATATACAAACACAGATGACATATATAATCACCAAAGACCTACAGAATACCAAGAGAGGACTACTCAACATTCTGTCATAACGTACATGGGAAAAGGATCCCAGGAAGAACAGACATCTGTATATGTGTAAAAGAACCACATCTTCCACACCTACAACAAGCCAAACATTGTAATCAAACTTGCTGTAATAAAAAATAAAAAAATTAAATTAAAAACACGAACAAGAAGTAGTGAGACAAACTTGAGGGGCTTTCTCCTGGCACATTCCATTCTAAATTCCAATCTAGAACACCACTTCCACTGAGGCTCTCTTGCCCTAGTAACCAGATTTGGTAAGGGTGAACTGCTGCCACCTTGTGGCCGTTTCACACAACAGCAGCTTTAATCCCAGCGCTAATGGTCAGTTGATATTCAAAATCATTGCAGGCCTGTAAATGACACCTGCCCTGAACGCAATTCCTGGGGTCACATATCGACCAAAAAATTCAAAGGACGTCCATATTTCAAAACGACCGTTTCAAAAGGCATATTTTACGCACATTAGTGTTCTGCTTCTTTTCCTTTCTTTCCTTTTTTGTTAAAAAAAAAACGGGAATGGAAAAAGGCATCCCTCAGAATGGGCAAAAATCGTTGCAAACGAATCAATGGACAGAGGTTTAATCTCCAATATATATAAACAGCTCATGCAGCTTAATATTAAAAAAACAAACAACCCAATACAAAAATGGGCAGAAGATCTAAAGAGGCGTTTCTTCAAAGAAGATACAGAGATGGCCAAGACGCCCATGAAAAGCTGCTCAACAGCACTAATTATTAGAGAAATGCAAATCAAAACTACAATGAGGTATCACCTCACACCTGTTAGAATCGGCATCATCAGAAAATCTACAAACAACCAATTCTGGGGAGGGTGTGGACAAAAGGAGCCCTCTTCCACTATTGGTGGGAATGTAAATTGATACAGTCACTATGGAGAACAGTATGGAGTTTCCTTAAAAAAACTAGAAATAGAATTACCATCTGATCCAGCAATCCCACTTCTGGGCATATACCCAGAGAAAACCGTATTTCAAAAAGGCACATTCACCACAATGTTCGTTGCAGCACTATTTACAATAGCCAGGTAATGGAAGCAACCTAAATGCCCACAGACAGATGAATGGATAAAGATGTGGTACATATATAAAATGGAATATTACTCGGCCATATAAAGGAATGAAACTGGGTCATTTGTAGAGACATCGATGGATCGAGAGACTGTCATACAGAATGAAGTAAGTCAGGAAGAGGAAAACAAATATTGTATATTAATGCATATATGTGGAGCCTAAAAATGGTACAGATGAACTGGTTTGCAGGGAAGAAATAGAGACACAGAGGTAGAGAACAAACGTATGGACACCAAGTGTGGGAAGCCATGGGGTGGTGGTGGTGGGATGAGTTGGGAGTTTGGGATTGACCTGTATACATGTATATGCATAAAATACATAACTAATAATAACGTGCTGTATAAAAAAATAAATAAAATTTCAAAATTTTAAGAAATAAAATTTAAAAATAAAACAGAAAAAAGTTCTTCCCGTCACACAGATGTATTTATAGGAATGAATTATTTCCATGCTTATATCTATAAATACATAAAAGAGGAATAACATCTAACTTGAAACATAAAAGAAAAAAAAAGTGAACCCACGAGTTATACAGAGGAAAACCCTATCACGGCACTTGCTCCAGTGGTAAACAATTCTGAAATTGGTCAGAGGTGGGGAACCATCTCCCATACAGCCAGCAACCCACCCCCCACGCAAGGAGCGTCCTCATTGCAAAGCTGGGGGACCGTGCCGAGGCATCTGTGAGTAAACGTGAGCTGAGCCCCAGGCCAGCTGCTGCTGAACTGTTCCCACCCTTTCCAGGTAAAACACCTGAATATGTACAAGGGCTTGAAAGCCTAGAGGAAGGACCGTGGAGCCACACCAGCGACAGCACGCAGGCCAACTTGGTGCCTGCAGGCCAGCCAGCGTGGTCCTGGACCCTGGCGCTCTTCCAGAAGCTTTCCATTGCCCTGCCTGAGATACCCCACCTGTCCCGGCCCCCACTGCTTTTTTCCTTCCTCACCTCTGTCCGGAGAGAAATTCCAGCGGAAGGTATGGGTGACACATCCTCTTCTTTACAGGCGGCAGCCTGGCAACTCCTGCAGAAAGGCCAGCAGAACCCCACTCACACCGGGCCACCCACAAAGCTGTGGCCCCTCACTCCCTCCCACCAGCACAGCCCCGAGACTGCTGACGGGGCAGAGAATATGGAGTCAGGCACAGCTTCAGGGGCTATTGCTGCCTGGAGCTCTGTTTATATTGACCTCAACGAGGCACACCTGGGGAGGGCGGGCCGGCAGGGTAAGGCTGCCCAGGTCAGCTAATCCACAACCCTCAGGGAATCACATTGTTGAAAATGGACCCCGCTAAGGCAGAAGAGAAGCCAAGGGAAAAAAGGACACAATGCCATTTGCAGCACCATAGATGAGTCTAGAAGTAATCACGTGACTTGTAGTAAGTCAGAAAGTGAAAGACACATATCATATCATATCACTTATAGGTGTTACCTAAAAATGGATACCAGGGCAGATATTTCCACGGAGAAGGGCAATCACAGATTCATTAAACAAACTTATGGTTCACCAATGGAAAGGTGTGAGGATTGGTTTCATTACGATATCGCGGTTAACAGACATATACAAACACAGGTGACATATATAATCACCAAAGACCTACAGAATACCAAGAGAGGACTACTCAACATTCTGTCATAACGTACATGGGAAAAGGATCCCAAGAAGAACAGTCATCTGTATATGTGTAAAGGAACCACATCTTCCACACCTACAACAAGCCAAACATTGTAATCAAACTTGCTGTAATAAAAAATAAAAAAATTAAATTAAAAACACGAACAAGAAGTAGTGAGACAAACGTGAGGGGCTTTCTCCTGGCACATTCCATTCTAAACTCCAATCTAGAACACCACTTCCACTGAGGCTCTCTTGCCCTAGTAACCAGATTTGGTAAGGGTGAACTGCTGCCACCTTGTGGCCGTTTCACACAACAGCAGCTTTAATCCCAAAGCTAATGGTCAGTTGATATTCAAAATCATTGCAGGCCTGTAAATGACACCTGCCCTGAAAACAAATCCTGGGGTCACATATCGACCAAAAATTTCAAAGGACGTCCATATTTCAAAACGACCGTTTCAAAAGGCATATTTTACGCACATTAGTGTTCTGCTTCTTTTCCTTTCTTTCCTTTTTTGTTAAAAAACACGGGAATGGAAAAAGGCATCCCTCAGAATGGGCGAAAATCGTTGCAGACGAATCAATGGACAGAGGTTTAATCTCCAATATATATAAACAGCTCATGCAGCTTAATATTAAGAAAACAAACAACCCCCAAAAAATGGGCAGAAGATCTAAAGAGACGTTTCTTCAAAGGAGACACAGAGATGGCCAAGACGCACATGAAAAGCTGCTCAACAGCACTAATTATTAGAGAAATGCAAATCAAAACTACAATGAGGTATCACCTCACACCTGTTAGAATCGGCATCATCAGAAAATCTACAAACAACCAATTCTGGGGAGGGTGTGGACAAAAGGAGCCCTCTTCCACTATTGGTGGGAATGTAAATTGATACAGTCACTATGGAGAACAGTATGGAGTTTCCTTAAAAAAACTAGAAATAGAATTACCATCTGATCCAGCAATCCCACATCTGGGCATATACCCAGAGAAAACCGTATTTCAAAAAGGCACATTCACCACAATGTTCGTTGCAGCACTCTTTACAATAGCCAGGTAATGGAAGCAACCTAAATGCCCACAGACAGATGAATGGATAAAGATGTGGTACATATATAAAATGGAATATTACTCGGCCATAAAAAGGAATGAAACTGGGTCATTTGTAGAGACATCGATGGATCGAGAGACTGTCATACAGAATGAAGTAAGTCAGAAAGAGGAAAACAAATATTGTATATTAATGCATATATGTGGAGCCTAAAAATGGTACAGATGAACTGGTTTGCAGGGAAGAAATAGAGACACAGAGGTAGAGAACAAACGTATGGACACCAAGTGTGGGAAGCCATGGGGTGGTGGTGGTGGGATGAGTTGGGAGTTTGGGATTGACCTGTATACATGTATATGCATAAAATACATAACTAATAATAACGTGCTGTATAAAAAAATAAATATAATTTCAAAATTTTAAAAAATAAAATTTAAAAATAAAACAGAAAAAATTTCTTCCCATCACACAGATGTATTTATAGGAATGAATTATTTCCATGCTTATATCTATAAATACATAAAAGAGGAATAACATCTAACTTGAAACATAAAAGAAAAAAAAAGTGAACCCACGAGTTATACAGAGGAAAACCCTATCACGGCACTTGCTCCAGTGGTAAACAATTCTGAAATTGGTCAGAGGTGGGGAACCATCTCCCATACAGCCAGCAACCCAACCCCCACGCAAGGAGCGTCCTCATTGCAAAGCTGGGGGACCGTGCCGAGGCATCTGTGAGTAAACGTGAGCTGAGCCCCAGGCCAGCTGCTGCTGAACTGTTCCCACCCTTTCCAGGTAAAACACCTGAATATGTACAAGGGCTTGAAAGCCTAGAGGAAGGACCGTGGAGCCACACCAGCGACAGCACGCAGGCCAACTTGGTGCCTGCAGGCCAGCCAGCGTGGTCCTGGACCCTGGCGCTCTTCCAGAAGCTTTCCATTGCCCTGCCTGAGATACCCCTCCTGTCCCGGCCCCCACTGCTTTTTTCCTTCCTCACCTCTGTCCGGAGAGAAATTCCAGCGGAAGGTATGGGTGACACATCCTCTTCTTTACAGGCGGCAGCCTGGCAACTCCTGCAGAAAGGCCAGCAGAACCCCACTCACACCGGGCCACCCACAAAGCTGTGGCCCCTCACTCCCTCCCACCAGCACAGCCCCGAGACTGCTGACGGGGCAGAGAATATGGAGTCAGGCACAGCTTCAGGGGCTATTGCTGCCTGGAGCTCTGTTTATATTGACCTCAACGAGGCACACCTGGGGAGGGCGGGCCGGCAGGGTAAGGCTGCCCAGGTCAGCTAATCCACAACCCTCAGGGAATCACATTGTTGAAAATGGACCCCGCTAAGGCAGAAGAGAAGCCAAGGGAAAAAAGGACACAATGCCATTTGCAGCACCGTAGATGAGTCTAGAAGTAATCACGTGACTTGTAGTAAGTCAGAAAGTGAAAGACACATATCATATCATATCACTTATAGGTGTTACCTAAAAATGGATACCAGGGCAGATATTTCCACGGAGAAGGGCAATCACAGATTCATTAAACAAACTTATGGTTCACCAATGGAAAGGTGTGAGGATTGGTTTCATTACGATATCGGGGTTAACAGACATATACAAACACAGGTGACATATATAATCACCAAAGACCTACAGAATACCAAGAGAGGACTACTCAACATTCTGTCATAACGTACATGGGAAAAGGATCCCAAGAAGAACAGTCATCTGTATATGTGTAAAGGAACCACATCTTCCACACCTATAACAAGCCAAAGATTGTAATCAAAATGCTGTAATAAAAAATAAAAACTTAAATTAAAAACACGAACAAGAAGTAGTGAGACAAACGTGAGGGGCTTTCTCCTGGCACATTCCATTCTAAACTCCAATCTAGAACACCACTTCCACTGAGGCTCTCTTGCCCTAGTAACCAGATTTGGTAAGGGTGAACTGCTGCCACCTTGTGGCCGTTTCACACAACAGCAGCTTTAATCCCAACGCTAATGGTCAGTTGATATTCAAAATCATTGCAGGCCTGTAAATGACACCTGCCCTGAAAACAAATCCTGGGGTCACATATCGACCAAAAATTTCAAAGGACGTCCATATTTCAAAACCACCGTTTCAAAAGGCATATTTTACGCACATTAGTGTTCTGCTTCTTTTCCTTTCTTTCCTTTTTTGTTAAAAAACACGGGAATGGAAAAAGGCATCCCTCAGAATGGGCGAAAATCGTTGCAGACGAATCAATGGACAGAGGTTTAATCTCCAATATATATAAACAGCTCATGCAGCTTAATATTAAAAAAAAAAACAACCGATACAAAAATGGGCGGAAGATCTAAAGAGACGTTTCTTCAAAGGAGACACAGAGATGGCCAAGACGCACATGAAAAACTGCTCAACAGCACTAATTATTAGAGAAATGCAAATCAAAACTACAATGAGGTATCACCTCACACCTGTTAGAATCGGCATCATCAGAAAATCTACAAACAACCAATTCTGGGGAGGGTGTGGACAAAAGGAGCCCTCTTCCACTATTGGTGGAAATGTAAATTGATACAGTCACTATGGAGAACAGTATGGAGTTTCCTTAAAAAAATTAGAAATAGAATTACCATCTGATCCAGCAATTCCACTTCTGGGCATATACCCAGAGAAAACCGTATTTCAAAAAGGCACATTCACCACAATGTTCGTTGCAGCACTATTTACAATAGCCAGGTAATGGAAGCAACCTAAATGCCCACAGACAGATGAATGGATAAAGATGTGGTACATATATAAAATGGAATATGACTCGGCCATAAAAAGGAATGAAACTGGGTCATTTGTAGAGACATCGATGGATCGAGAGACTGTCATACAGAATGAAGTAAGTCAGAAAGAGGAAATCAAATATTGTATATTAATGCATATATGTGGAGCCTAAAAATGGTACAGATGAACTGGTTTGCAGGGAAGAAATAGAGACACAGAGGTAGAGAACAAACGTATGGACACCAACTGTGGGAAGCCATGGGGTGGTGGTGGTGGGATGAGTTGGGAGTTTGGGATTGACCTGTATACATGTATATGCATAAAATACATAACTAATAATAACGTGCTGTATAAAAAAATAAATAAAATTTCAAAATTTTAAAAAATAAAATTTAAAAATAAAACAGAAAAAAGTTCTTCCCGTCACACAGATGTATTTATAGGATTGAAATATTTCCATGCTTATATTTATAAATACATAAAAGAGGAATAACATCTAACTTGAAACATAAAAGAAAAAAAATAGTGAACCCACGAGTTATACAGAGGAAAACCCTATCACGGCACATGCTCCAGCGGTAAACAATTCTGAAATTGGTCAGAGGTGGGGAACCATCTCCCATACAGCCAGCCACCCACCCCCCACACAAGGAGCGTCCTCATTGAAAAGCTGGGGGACCGTGCCGAGGCATCTGTGAGTAAACGTGAGCTGAGCCCCAGGCCAGCTGCTTCTGATCTGTTCCCACCCTTTCCCGGTAAAACACCTGAATATGTACAAGGGCTTGAAAGCCTAGAGGAAGGACCGTGAAGCCACACCAACGACAGCACGCAGGCCAACTTGGTGCCTGCAGGCCAGCCAGCGTGGTCCTGGCCCCGGGCGCTCTTCCAGAAGCTTTCCATTGCCCTGCCTGAGATACCCCTCCTGTCCCGGAACCCACTGCTTTTTTCCTTCCTCACCTCTGTCCGGAGAGAAATTCCAGCGGAAGGTATGGGTGACACATCCTCTTCTTTACAGGTGTCAGCCTGGCAACTCCTGCAGAAAGGCCAGCAGAACCCCACTCACACCGGGCCACCCACAACGCTGTGGCCCCTCACTCCCACCCACCAGCACAGCCCCGAGACTGCTGACGGGGCAGAGAATATGGAGTCAGGCACAGCTTCAGGGGCTATTGCTGCCTGGAGCGCTGTTTATATTGACCTCAACGAGGCACACCTGGGGAGGGCGGGCCGGCAGGGTAAGGCTGCCCAGGTCAGCTAATCCACAACCCTCAGGGAATCACATTGTTGAAAATGGACCTCGCTAAGGCAGAAGAGAAGCCAAGGAAAAAAAGGACACAATGCCATTTGCAGCACCGTAAATGAGTCTAGAAGTAATCACGTGACTTGTAGTAAGTCAGAAAGTGAAAGACACATACCATATCATATCACTTATAGGTGTTACCTAAAAATGGATACCAGGGCAGATATTTCCACGGAGAAGGGCAATCACAGATTCATTAAACAAACTTATGGTTCACGAAAGGAAAGGTGTGAGGTTTGGTTTCATTACGATATCGGGGTTAACAATCATATACAAACACAGATGACATATATAATCACCAAAGACCTACAGAATACCAAGAGAGGACTACTCAACATTCTGTCATAACGTACATGGGAAAAGGATCCCAGGAAGAACAGACATCTGTATATGTGTAAAAGAACCACATCTTCCACACCTACAACAAGCCAAACATTGTAATCAAACTTGCTGTAATAAAAAATAAAAAAATTAAATTAAAAACACGAACAAGAAGTAGTGAGACAAACTTGAGGGGCTTTCTCCTGGCACATTCCATTCTAAATTCCAATCTAGAACACCACTTCCACTGAGGCTCTCTTGCCCTAGTAACCAGATTTGGTAAGGGTGAACTGCTGCCACCTTGTGGCCGTTTCACACAACAGCAGCTTTAATCCCAGCGCTAATGGTCAGTTGATATTCAAAGTCATTGCAGGCCTGTAAATGACACCTGCCCTGAACGCAATTCCTGGGGTCACATATCGACCAAAAAATTCAAAGGACGTCCATATTTCAAAACGACCGTTTCAAAAGGCATATTTTACGCACATTAGTGTTCTGCTTCTTTTCCTTTCTTTCCTTTTTTGTTAAAAAAAAAACGGGAATGGAAAAAGGCATCCCTCAGAATGGGCAAAAATCGTTGCAAACGAATCAATGGACAGAGGTTTAATCTCCAATATATATAAACAGCTCATGCAGCTTAATATTAAAAAAACAAACAACCCAATACAAAAATGGGCAGAAGATCTAAAGAGGCGTTTCTTCAAAGAAGATACAGAGATGGCCAAGACGCCCATGAAAAGCTGCTCAACAGCACTAATTATTAGAGAAATGCAAATCAAAACTACAATGAGGTATCACCTCACACCTGTTAGAATCGGCATCATCAGAAAATCTACAAACAACCAATTCTGGGGAGGGTGTGGACAAAAGGAGCCCTCTTCCACTATTGGTGGGAATGTAAATTGATACAGTCACTATGGAGAACAGTATGGAGTTTCCTTAAAAAAACTAGAAATAGAATTACCATCTGATCCAGCAATCCCACTTCTGGGCATATACCCAGAGAAAACCGTATTTCAAAAAGGCACATTCACCACAATGTTCGTTGCAGCACTATTTACAATAGCCAGGTAATGGAAGCAACCTAAATGCCCACAGACAGATGAATGGATAAAGATGTGGTACATATATAAAATGGAATATGACTCGGCCATAAAAAGGAATGAAACTGGGTCATTTGTAGAGACATCGATGGATCAAGAGACTGTCATACAGAATGAAGTCAGAAAGAGGAAACCAAATACTGTATATTAAGGCATATATGTGGAAACTAAAAAATGGTACAGATGAACTGGTTTGCAGCGAAGAAATAGAGACACAGAGGTAGAGAACAAACGTATGGACACCAAGTGTGGGAAGCCATGGGGTGGTGGTGGTGGGATGAGTTGGGAGATTGGGATTGACCTGTATACATGTATATGCATAAAATACATAACTAATAATAAACTGCTGTATAAAAAAATAAATTAATTAATTTCAAAATTCTAAAAAATAAAATTTAAAAATAAGAGAGAAAAAAGTTCTTCCCATCACACAGATGTATTTCTAGGAATGAATTATTTCCATGCTTATATCTATAAATACATAAAAGAGGAATAAAATCTAACTTGAAACATAAAAGAAAAAAAAAAACCTGAACCCACCATTTATACAGAGGAAAACCCTATCTGGACACTTGCTCCAGCGGTAAACAATTCTGAAATTGGTCAGAGGTGGGGAACCATCTCCCATACAGCCATCAACACACCCCCCATGCAAGGAGCGTCCTCATTGCAAAGCTTGGGGACCGTGCCGAGGCATGTGTGAGTAAACGTGAGCTGAGCCCCAGGCCAGCTGCTGCTGAACTGTTCCCACCCTTTCCACGTAAAACACCTGAATATGTACAAGGGCTTGAAAGCCTAGAGGAAGGACCGTGGAGCCACACCAGCGACAGCACGCAGGCCAACTTGGTGCCTGCAGGCCAGCCAGCGTGGTCCTGGACCCTGGCGCTCTTCCAGAAGCTTTCCATTGCCCTGCCTGAGATACCCCTCCTGTCCCGGCCCCCACTGCTTTTTTCCTTCCTCACCTCTGTCCGGAGAGAAATTCCAGCGGAAGGTATGGGTGACACAAACTCTTCTTTACAGGCGGCAGCCTGGCAACTCCTGCAGAAAGGCCAGCAGAACCCCACTCACACCGGGCCACCCACAAAGCTGTGGCCCCTCACTCCCTCCCACCAGCACAGCCCCGAGACTGCTGACGGGGCAGAGAATATGGAGTCAGGCACAGCTTCAGGGGCTATTGCTGCCTGGAGCGCTCTTTATATTGACCTCAACGAGGCACACCTGGGGAGGGCGGGCCGGCAGGGTAAGCCTGCCCAGGTCAGCTAATCCACAACCCTCAGGGAATCACATTGTTGAAAATGGACCCCGCTAAGGCAGAAGAGAAGCCAAGGGAAAAAAGGACACAATGCCATTTGCAGCACCGTAGATGAGTCTAGAAGTAATCACGTGACTTGTAGTAAGTCAGAAAGTGGAAGACACATATCATATCATATCACTTATAGGTGTTACCTAAAAATGGATACCAGGGAAGATATTTCCACGGAGAAGGGCAATCACAGATTCATTAAACAGACTTATGGTTCACCAATGGAAAGTTGTGAGGATTGGTTTCATTACGATATCGGGGTTAACAGACATATACAAACACAGGTGACATATATAATCACCAAAGACCTACAGAATACCAAGAGAGGACTACTCAACATTCTGTCATAACGTACATGGGAAAAGGATCCCAGGAAGTACAGACATGTCTATATGTGTAAAAGAACCACATCTTCCACACCTACAACAAGCCAAACATTGTAATCAAACTTGTTGTAATAAAAAATAAAAAATTCAATTAAAAACACGAACAAGAAGTAGTGAGACAAACGTGAGGGGCTTTCTCCTGGCACATTCCATTCTAAACTCCAATCTAGAACATCACTTCCACTGAGGCTCTCTTGCCCTAGTAACCAGATTTGGTAAGGGTGAACTGCTGCCACCTTGTGGCCGTTTCACACAACTGCATCTTTAATCCCAACGCTAATGGTCAGTTGATATTCAAAATCATTGCAGGCCTGTAAATGACACCTGCCCTGAAAACAAATCCTGGGGTCACATATCGACCAAAATATTCAAAGGACGTCCATATTTCAAAACGACCGTTTCAAAAGGCATATTTTATGCACATTAGTGTTCTGCTTCTTTTCCTTTCTTTCCTTTTTTGTTAAAAAAAAACGGGAATGGAAAAAAGCATCCCTCAGAATGGGCGAAAATCGTTGCAGACGAATCAATGGACAGAGGTTTAATCTCAAATATATATAAACAGCTCATGCAGCTTAATATTAAAAAAACAAACAACCCAAAAAAATGGGCAGAAGATCTAAAGAGACGTTTCTTCAAAGGAGACACAGAGATGGCCAAGACGCACATGAAAAGCTGCTCAACAGCACTAATTATTAGAGAAATACAAATCAAAACTACAATGAGGTATCACCTCACACCTGTTAGAATCGGCATCATCAGAAAATCTACAAACAACCAATTCTGGGGAGGGTGTGGACAAAAGGAGCCCTCTTCCACTATTGGTGGGAATGTAAACTGATACAGTCACTATGGAGAACAGTATGGAGTTTCCTTAAAAATATTAGAAATCGAATTACCATCTGATCCACCAATCCCACTTCTGGGCATATACCCAGAGAATACCGTATTTCAAAAAGGCACATTCACCACAGTGTTCGTTGCAGCACTATTTACAATAGCCAGGTAATGGAAGCAACCTAAATGCCCACAGACAGATGAATGGATAAAGATGTGGTACATATATAAAATGGAATATTACTCGGCCATTAAAAGGAATGAAACTGGGTCATTTGTAGAGACATCGATGGATCGAGAGACTGTCATACAGAATGAAGTAAGTCAGAAAGAGGAAAACAAATATTGTATATTAATGCATATATGTGGAGCATAAAAATGGTACAGATGAACTGGTTTGCAGGGAAGAAATAGAGACACAGAGGTAGAGAACAAACGTATGGACACCAAGTGTGGGAAGCCATGGGGTGGTGGTGGTGGGATGAGTTGAGAGATTGGGATTGACCTGTATACATGTATATTCATAAAATACATAACTAATAATAATGTGCTGTTTAAAAACATAAATAAAATTAAATTTCAAAATTTTAAAAAATAAAATTTAAAAATAAAACAGAAAAAAATTCTTCTTGTCACACAGATGTATTTATAGGAATGAATTATTTCCATGCTTATATCTACAAATACATAAAAGAGGAATAAAATCTAACTTGAACCATAAAAGAAAAAAAAACCTGAACCCACGAGTTATACAGAGGAAAACCCTAACAGGGCACTTGCTACAGTGGTAAACAATTCTGAAATTGGTCAGAGGTGGAGAACCATTTCCCATACAGCCATCAACCCACCCCCCACGCAAGGAGCGTCCTCATTGCAAAGCTGGGGGACCGTGCCGAGGCATCTGTGAGTAAACGTGAGCTGAGCCCCAGGCCAGCTGCTGCTGAACTGTTCCCACCCATTCCAGGTAAAACACCTGAATATGTACAAGGGCTTGAAAGCCTAGAGGAAGGACCATGGAGCCACACCAGCGACAGCACACAGGCCAACTTGGTGCCTGCAGGCCAGCCAGGGTGGTCGTCGCATGTAAAGCACAGTAAGAGGGGCACAACTTCGACAATGATGCACTTGGCCAAAAAGGGCGTATGCGTTTTCTCCTAAATATATTCAGGAGAAAACGCATACGCCGTTTTTGGCCAAGCAAGCAAGCGGGCAATGCAAATCTGCACTACAAAGAAGTATCACTTCCCACGGGTCAAAAGGGATATCCACAAAATGTGTAAAAACCAGAAAGACAAGACAGGCCCTGGAGAACAGGGAGCCTTGTTATGCTGATGGGCGGGATGTAAGTTGCCAACTGCCTCACTGGAGGAGTGCATTGTGTTCCCTAAAACAAGTAAACAACAGAGCTACAGAGCCAAGGGCACTTCCAGTCTAGGGAATATACCTTGGGAAAACTGAAAATCCATAAGACAGAGCCACCCCCAAATTGAGGGCTGCACTGCTTACAAGAACCTCAACCTGGGTACACCTGAAATATCCCAGGAAATATAAAAATGGTTCAAAACATTGTGGAACTTACGAACGATGGAATATCCCTCAGCCATGAAATCAATGTCATAAGACCAGTAGCAGCAAAATGATTGGATTCAGGTACGATGATTCTAAGTGAAAGAAGTCACACAGAAAAAGAAACTTATCATAAGATATCACTTAGGAAGATCCTGTAAACATGGCTACACATGAACTGAGTTAGGAAAGAGAACAGAGTCTCACATTTAGAAAACACTCTTATGCCTGCTTAAGGGGGAAGGAGAGGTGGGGTGATGCATCAAACCAGAGTTTGATATAAGCACAGGTACCATTCCAAAAACCAACTATGGAATAGACAAGACCTACACCTTCCTCAGTGAAAGGGACTCAAAACCCCTTATTTCCCACAGAGGAATAGATCTGACTAGTAAGAATCTTAAAACCTATGTATTGATATGTCTCCGTAAGGGGATCAATTGTGTCTTGACTGGCATAAACAGGGCAGCGAGAATCAGCTCAAACCCACGATAAAAAGAAATTTCAAAAACAAAACAAAGAAATAGGGAAATTCTTTACAATTCCTTCAGGGTCTCTGATGCAACCTGGAATGACCCTATCTACGATGACAGCTGGAGGCGGCATGAGGCTGGACACTTGGGACTGAGAGGATTGGTGAGATTGGGTGAGCAAATGCAGACCCTTTAAAGCAATAATGCATGGCACCCATTCCATGGGTCCCAACTCTCCAGGTTGTAGGGAATATTTCTAAAGCTATAACATGTACGGGAAACCTAGAGAATGGACACACTGTGAATACAAAAGGTTTCTAAAACTCAACGAAGAGTCCCTCTCCTGGTGCTCCGGTTTGATTTTCCAACTGCTTTAGTATCAATCTCCCAACTTGGAGAGACAGCCCCTTTAAGCTCCTGGTTCACACAGGTTGCCAATTTGGCCGAGGATGAAAGGGAAGAGGGAGAACCAATGAGAGAGTAGCTGTTAGGCATTTGGATGGGCACATGTCACTCTAATTTCCCGGCAGGAAGAAGAATTAACCAAAGTCTCAGCCACCCACCGGGAACCAGTATAGATCCTGAACCAAAAGTTTGGACTTGCGTTCAGCTCACAAAAAACGAGTTGAAAAATGGAGCTCAGGGGCACAGCAATTCACAAACTGGCAGAGTAATCAAGGCCAACTATCGTCCAAAAATCTGTTGAGGGAAGGCAACGAGGCGGACTTGAATGCGAGGCAGAATAGCAGGAAACAGATTTCAAGAGGTACGTTAGAATCGCCTGTAAAGCACAGGAAGAGGGGCACAACTTCGACAATGATGCACTTGGCCAAAAAGGGCGTATGCGTTTTCTCCTGAATATATTCAGGAGAAAATGCATATGCCCTTTTTGGCCAAGCAAGCAAGCGGGCAATGCAAATCTGCACTACAAAGAAGTATCACTTCCCAACGGTCAAAAGGGACATCCACAAAATGTGTAAAAACCAGAAAGGCAAGACAGGCCCTGGAGAACAGGGAGCCTTGTTATGCTGATGGGCGGGATGTAAGTTGCCAACTGCCTCACTGGAGGAGTGCATTGTGTTCCATAAAACAAGTAAACAACAGAGCTACAGAGCCAAGGGCACTTCCAGTCTAGGGAATATACCTTGGGAAAACTGAAAATCCATAAGACAGAGCCACCCCCAAATTGAGGGCTGCACTGCTTACAAGAACCTCAACCTGGGTACACCTGAGATATCCCAGGAAATATAAAAATGGTTCCAAACACTGTGGAACTTACGTACGATGGAATATCCCTCAGCCACGAAATCAATGTCATAAGACCAGTAGCAGCAAAATGAGTGGATTCAGGTACGATGATTCTAAGTGAAAGAAGTCACACAGGAAAAGAAACTTATCATAAGATATCACTTAGGAAGATCCTGTAAACATGGCTACACATGAACTGAGTTAGGAAAGAGAACAGAGTCTCACATTTAGAAAACACTCTTATGCCTGCTTAAGGGGGAAGGAGAGGTGGGGTGATGCATCAAACCAGAGTTTGATATAAGCACAGGTACTGTTCCAAAAACCAACTATGGAATAGACAAGACCTACACCTTCCTCAGTGAAAGGGACTCAAAACCCCATATTTCCCACAGAGGAATAGATCTGACTAGTAAGAATCTTAAAACCTATGTATTGATATGTCTCCGTAAGGGAATCAAGTGTGTCTAGACTGGCATAAATATGGCAGCGAGAATCAGCTCAAACCCACTCTAAAAAGGAATTTCAAAAACAGAACAAAGAAACAGGGAAATTCTTAACAATTCCTTCAGGGTCTCTGATGCAACCTGGAATGACCCTATCTACAATGACAGCTGGATGCGGCATGAGGCTGGACACTTGGGACTGAGAGGATTGGTGAGATTGGGTGAGCAAAGGCAGACCCTTTAAAGCAATAATGCATGGCACCCATTCCATGATTCCCCACTCTCCAGGTTGAAGGGAATATTACTACAGCTTTAACATGTACGGGAAACCTAGAGAATGGACACACTGTGAATACGAAAGGTTTCTAAAACTCAACGAAGAGTCCCTCTCCTGGTGCTCTGGTTTGACTTTCCAACTGCTTTACTATCAATCTCCCAACTTGGAGAGACAGCCCCTTTAAGCTCCTGGTTCACACAGGTTGCCAATTTGGCAGAGGATGAAAGGGAAGAGGGAGAACCAATGAGAGAGTCGCTGTTAGGCATTTGGATGGGCACATGTCACTCTAATTTCCCGGCAGGAAGAAGAATTAACCAAAGTCTCAGCCACCCACCGGGAACCAGTATAGGTCCTGAACCAAAAGTTTGGACTTGCATTCAGCTCACAAAAAAAGAGTTTGAAAATGGAGCTCAGGGGCACAGCAATTCACAAACAGGCAGAGTAATCAAGGCCAACAATCGTCCAAAAATCTGTTGAGGGAAGGCAACGAGGCGGACTTGAAATCGAGGCAGAATAGCAGGAAACAGATTTCAAGAGGTACGTTGGAATCACCTGTAAAGCACAGGAAGAGGGGCACAACTTCGACAATGATGCACTTGGCCAAAAAGGGCGTATGCGTTTTCTCCTGAATATATTCAGGAGAACACGCATACGCCCTTTTGGCCAAGCAAGCAAGCGGGCAATGCAAATCTGCACTACAAAGAAGTATCACTTCCCACGGGTCAAAAGGGACATCCACAAAATGTGTAAAAACCAGAAAGGCAAGACAGGCCGTGGCGAAATGGGAGCCTTGTTATGCTGATGGGCAGGATGTAAGTTGCCAACTGCCTCACTGGAGGAGTGCATTGTGCTCCCTAAAACAAGTAAACAACAGAGCTACAGAGCCAAGGGCACTTCCAGTCTAGGGAATATACCTTGGGAAAACTGAAAATCAATAAGACAGAGCCACCCCCAAATTGAGGGCTGAACTGCTTACAAGAACCTCAACCTGGGTACACCGGAAATATCCCAGGAAATATAAAAATGGTTCAAAAAATTGTGGAAATTACATACGATGGAATATCCCTCAGCCATGAAATCAATGTCATAAGACCAGTAGCAGCAAAATGAGTGGATTCAGGTACGATGATTCTAAGTGAAAGAAGTCACACAGAAAAAGAAACTTATCATAAGATATCACTTAGGAAGATCCTGTAAACATGGCTACACATGAACTGAGTTATGAAAGAGAACAGAGTCTCACATTTAGAAAACACTCTTATGCCTGCTTAAGGGGGAAGGAGAGGTGGGGTGATGCATCAAACCAGAGTTTGATATAAGCACAGGTACTGTTCCAAAAACCAACTATGGAATAGACAAGACCTACACCTTCCTCAGTGAAAGGGACTCAAAACCCCATATTTCCCACAGAGGAATAGATGTGACTAGTAAGAATCTTAAAACCTATGTATTGATATGTCTCCGTAAGGGAATCAAGTGTGTCTAGACTGGCATAAACATGGCAGCGAGAATCAGCTCAAACCCACTCTAAAAAGGAATTTCAAAAACAGAACAAAGAAACAGGGAAATTCTTTACAATTCCTTCAGGGTCTCTGATGCAACCTGGAATGACCCTATCTACGATGACAGCTGGATGTGGCATGAGGCTGGACACTTGGGACTGAGAGGATTGGTGAGATTGGGTGAGCAAATGCAGACCCTTTAAAGCAATAATGCATGGCAAGCATTCCATGGGTCCCACCTCTCCAGGTTGAAGGGAATATTACTACAGCTATAACATGTATGGGAAACCTAGAGAATGGACACACTGTGAATACGAAAGGTTTCTAAAACTCAACGAAGAGTCCCTCTCCTGGTGCTACGGTTTGACTTTCCAACAGCTTTACTATCAATCTCCCAACTTGGAGAGACAGCCCCTTTAAGCTCCTGGTTCACACAGGTTGCCCATTTGGCAGAGGAGGAAAGGGAAGAGGGAGAACCAATGAGAGAGTAGCTGTTAGGCATTTGGATGGGCACATGTCACTCTAATTTCCCGGCAGGAAGAAGAATTAACCAAAGTCTCAGCCACCCACCGGGAACCAGTATAGGTCCTGAACCAAATGTTTGGACTTGCGTTCAGCTCACAAAAAACGAGTTGAAAAATGGAGCTCAGGGGCACAGCAATTCACAAACTGGCAGAGTAATCAAGGCCAACTATCGTCCAAAAATCTGTTGAGGGAAGGCAACGAGGCGGACTTGAATGCGAGGCAGAATAGCAGGAAACAGATTTCAAGAGGTACGTTAGAATCGCCTGTAAAGCACAGGAAGAGGGGCACAACTTCGACAATGATGCACTTGGCCAAAAAGGGCGTACGCGTTTTCTCCTGAATATATTCAGGAGAAAACACATACGCCCTTTTTGGCCAAGCAAGCAAGCGGGCAATGCAAATCTGCACTACAAAGAAGTATCACTTCCCAACGGTCAAAAGGGACATCCACAAAATGTGTAAAAACCAGAAAGGCAAGACAGGCCCTGGAGAACAGGGAGCCTTGTTATGCTGATGGGCGGGATGTAAGTTGCCAACTGCCTCACTGGAGGAGTGCATTGTGTTCCCTAAAACAAGTAAACAACAGAGCTACAGAGCCAAGGGCACTTCCAGTCTAGGGAATATACCTTGGGAAAACTGAAAATCCATAAGACAGAGCCACCCCCAAATTGAGGGCTGCACTGCTTACAAGAACCTCAACCTGGGTACACCTGAAATATCCCAGGAAATATAAAAATGGTTCAAAACATTGTGGAACTTACGTACGATGGAATATCCCTCAGCCATGAAATCAATGTCATAAGACCAGTAGCAGCAAAATGAGTGGATTCAGGTACGATGATTCTAAGTGAAAGAAGTCACACAGAAAAAGAAACTTATCATAAGATATCACTTAGGAAGATCCTGTAAACATGGCTACACATGAACTGAGTTAGGAAAGAGAACAGAGTCTCACATTTAGAAAACACTCTTATGCCTGCTTAAGGGGGAAGGAGAGGTGGGGTGATGCATCAAACCAGAGTTTGATATAAGCACAGGTACTGTTCCAAAAACCAACTATGGAATAGACAAGACCTACACCTTCCTCAGTGAAAGGGACTCAAAACCCCATATTTCCCGCAGAGGAATAGATCTGACTAGTAATAATCTTAAAACCTATGTATTGATATGTCTCCGTAAGGGAATCAAGTGTGTCTAGACTGGCATAAACATGGCAGCGAGAATCAGCTCAAACCCACTCTAAAAAGGAATTTCAAAAACAGAACAAAGAAACAGGGAAATTCTTTACAATTCCTTCAGGGTCTCTGATGCAACCTGGAATGACCCTATCTACGATGACAGCTGGATGTGGCATGAGGTTGGACACTTGGGACTGAGAGGATTGGTGAGATTGGGTGAGCAAATGCAGACCCTTTAAAGCAATAATGCATGGCAACCATTCCATGGGTCCCACCTCTCCAGGTTGAAGGGAATATTACTACAGCTATAACATGTACGGGAAACCTAGAGAATGGACACACTGTGAATACGAAAGGTTTCTAAAACTCAACGAAGAGTCCCTCTCCTGGTGCTCTGGTTTGACTTTCCAACTCCTTTACTATCAATCTCCCAACTTGGAGAGACAGCCCCTTTAATCTCCTGGTTCACACAGGTTGCCAATTTGGCAGAGGATGAAAGGGAAGAGGGAGAACCAATGAGAGAGTCGCTGTTAGGCATTTGGATGGGCACATGTCACTCTAATTTCCCGGCAGGAAGAAGAATTAACCAAAGTCTCAGCCACCCACCGGGAACCAGTATAGGTCCTGAACCAAAAGTTTGGACTTGCGTTCAGCTCACAAAAAACGAGTTTGAAAATGGAGCTCAGGGGCACAGCAATTCACAAACAGGCAGAGTAATCAAGGCCAACAATCGTCCAAAAATCTGTTGAGGGAAGGCAACGAGGCGGACTTGAAATCGAGGCAGAATAGCAGGAAACAGATTTCAAGAGGTACGTTGGAATCACCTGTAAAGCACAGGAAGAGGGGCACAACTTCGACAATGATGCACTTGGCCAAAAAGGGCGTATGCGTTTTCTCCTGAATATATTCAGGAGAACACGCATACGCCCTTTTGGCCAAGCAAGCAAGCGGGCAATGCAAATCTGCACTACAAAGAAGTATCACTTCCCACGGGTCAAAAGGGACATCCACAAAATGTGTAAAAACCAGAAAGGCAAGACAGGCCGTGGCGAAATGGGAGCCTTGTTATGCTGATGGGCAGGATGTAAGTTGCCAACTGCCTCACTGGAGGAGTGCATTGTGCTCCCTAAAACAAGTAAACAACAGAGCTACAGAGCCAAGGGCACTTCCAGTCTAGGGAATATACCTTGGGAAAACTGAAAATCAATAAGACAGAGCCACCCCCAAATTGAGGGCTGAACTGCTTACAAGAACCTCAAGCTGGGTACAAAGGAAATATCCCAGGAAATATAAAAATGGTTCAAAAAATTGTGGAAATTACATACGATGGAATATCCCTCAGCCATGAAATCAATGTCATAAGACCAGTAGCAGCAAAATGAGTGGATTCAGGTACGATGATTCTAAGTGAAAGAAGTCACACAGAAAAAGAAACTTATCATAAGATATCACTTAGGAAGATCCTGTAAACATGGCTACACATGAACTGAGTTAGGAAAGAGAACAGAGTCTCACATTTAGAAAACACTCTTATGCCTGCTTAAGGGGGAAGGAGAGGTGGGGTGATGCATCAAACCAGAGTTTGATATAAGCACAGGTACTGTTCCAAAAACCAACTATGGAATAGACAAGACCTACACCTTCCTCAGTGAAAGGGACTCAAAACCCCATATTTCCCGCAGAGGAATAGATCTGACTAGTAAGAATCTTAAAACCTATGTATTGATATGTCTCCGTAAGGGAATCAAGTGTGTCTAGACTGGCATAAACATGGCAGCGAGAATCAGCTCAAACCCACTCTAAAAAGGAATTTCAAAAACAGAACAAAGAAACAGGGAAATTCTTTACAATTCCTTCAGGGTCTCTGATGCAACCTGGAATGACCCTATCTACGATGACAGCTGGATGTGGCATGAGGCTGGACACTTGGGACTGAGAGGATTGGTGAGATTGGGTGAGCAAATGCAGACCCTTTAAAGCAATAATGCATGGCAACCATTCCATGGGTCCCACCTCTCCAGGTTGAAGGGAATATTACTACAGCTATAACATGTACGGGAAACCTAGAGAATGGACACACTGTGAATACGAAAGGTTTCTAAAACTCAACGAAGAGTCCCTCTCCTGGTGCTCCGGTTTGACTTTCCAACAGCTTTACTATCAATCTCCCAACTTGGAGAGACAGCCCCTTTAAGCTCCTGGTTCACACAGGTTGCCCATTTGGCAGAGGAGGAAAGGGAAGAGGGAGAACCAATGAGAGAGTAGCTGTTAGGCATTTGGATGGGCACATGTCACTCTAATTTCCCGGCAGGAAGAAGAATTAACCAAAGTCTCAGCCACCCACCGGGAACCAGTATAGGTCCTGAACCAAATGTTTGGACTTGCGTTCAGCTCACAAAAAACGAGTTGAAAAATGGAGCTCAGGGGCACAGCAATTCACAAACTGGCAGAGTAATCAAGGCCAACTATCGTCCAAAAATCTGTTGAGGGAAGGCAACGAGGCGGACTTGAATGCGAGGCAGAATAGCAGGAAACAGATTTCAAGAGGTACGTTAGAATCGCCTGTAAAGCACAGGAAGAGGGGCACAACTTCGACAATGATGCACTTGGCCAAAAAGGGCGTATGCGTTTTCTCCTGAATATATTCAGGAGAAAACGCATATGCCCTTTTTGGCCAAGCAAGCAAGCGGGCAATGCAAATCTGCACTACAAAGAAGTATCACTTCCCACCGGTCAAAAGGGACATCCACAAAATGTGTAAAAACCAGAAAGGCAAGACAGGCCCTGGAGAACAGGGAGCCTTGTTATGCTGATGGGCGGGATGTAAGTTGCCAACTGCCTCACTGGAGGAGTGCATTGTGTTCCCTAAAACAAGTAAACAACAGAGCTACAGAGCCAAGGGCACTTCCAGTCTAGGGAATATACCTTGGGAAAACTGAAAATCCATAAGACAGAGCCACCCCCAAATTGAGGGCTGCACTGCTTACAAGAACCTCAACCTGGGTACACCTGAAATATCCCAGGAAATATAAAAACGGTTCAAAACATTGTGGAACTTACGTACGATGGAATATCCCTCAGCCATGAAATCAATGTCATAAGACCAGTAGCAGCAAAATGAGTGGATTCAGGTACGATGATTCTAAGTGAAAGAAGTCACACAGAAAAAGAAACTTATCATAAGATATCACTTAGGAAGATCCTGTAAACATGGCTACACATGAACTGAGTTAGGAAAGAGAACAGAGTCTCACATTTAGAAAACACTCTTATGCCTGCTTAAGGGGGAAGGAGAGGTGGGGTGATGCATCAAACCAGAGTTTGATATAAGCACAGGTACTGTTCCAAAAACCAACTATGGAATAGACAAGACCTACACCTTCCTCAGTGAAAGGGACTCAAAACCCCATATTTCCCGCAGAGGAATAGATCTGACTAGTAAGAATCTTAAAACCTATGTATTGATATGTCTCCGTAAGGGAATCAAGTGTGTCTAGACTGGCATAAATATGGCAGCGAGAATCAGCTCAAACCCACTCTAAAAAGGAATTTCAAAAACAGAACAAAGAAACAGGGAAATTCTTAACAATTCCTTCAGGGTCTCTGATGCAACCTGGAATGACCCTATCTACAATGACAGCTGGATGCGGCATGAGGCTGGACACTTGGGACTGAGAGGATTGGTGAGATTGGGTGAGCAAAGGCAGACCCTTTAAAGCAATAATGCATGGCACCCATTCCATGATTCCCAACTCTCCAGGTTGAAGGGAATATTACTACAGCTTTAACATGTACGGGAAACCTAGAGAATGGACACACTGTGAATACGAAAGGTTTCTAAAACTCAACGAAGAGTCCCTCTCCTGGTGCTCTGGTTTGACTTTCCAACTGCTTTACTATCAATCTCCCAACTTGGAGAGACAGCCCCTTTAAGCTCCTGGTTCACACAGGTTGCCAATTTGGCAGAGGATGAAAGGGAAGAGGGAGAACCAATGAGAGAGTCGCTGTTAGGCATTTGGATGGGCACATGTCACTCTAATTTCCCGGCAGGAAGAAGAATTAACCAAAGTCTCAGCCACCCACCGGGAACCAGTATAGGTCCTGAACCAAAAGTTTGGACTTGCGTTCAGCTCACAAAAAACGAGTTTGAAAATGGAGCTCAGGGGCACAGCAATTCACAAACAGGCAGAGTAATCAAGGCCAACAATCGTCCAAAAATCTGTTGAGGGAAGGCAACGAGGCGGACTTGAAATCGAGGCAGAATAGCAGGAAACAGATTTCAAGAGGTACGTTGGAATCACCTGTAAAGCACAGGAAGAGGGGCACAACTTCGACAATGATGCACTTGGCCAAAAAGGGCGTATGCGTTTTCTCCTGAATATATTCAGGAGAACACGCATACGCCCTTTTGGCCAAGCAAGCAAGCGGGCAATGCAAATCTGCACTACAAAGAAGTATCACTTCCCACGGGTCAAAAGGGACATCCACAAAATGTGTAAAAACCAGAAAGGCAAGACAGGCCGTGGCGAAATGGGAGCCTTGTTATGCTGATGGGCAGGATGTAAGTTGCCAACTGCCTCACTGGAGGAGTGCATTGTGCTCCCTAAAACAAGTAAACAACAGAGCTACAGAGCCAAGGGCACTTCCAGTCTAGGGAATATACATTGGGAAAACTGAAAATCAATAAGACAGAGCCACCCCCAAATTGAGGGCTGCACTGCTTACAAGAACCTCAACCTGGGTACACCTGAAATATCCCAGGAAATATAAAAATGGTTCAAAAAATTGTGGAAATTACATACGATGGAATATCCCTCAGCCATGAAATCAATGTCATAAGACCAGTAGCAGCAAAATGAGTGGATTCAGGTACGATGATTCTAAGGGAAAGAAGTCACACAGAAAAAGAAACTTATCATAAGATATCACTTAGGAAGATCCTGTAAACATGGCTACACATGAACTGAGTTAGGAAAGAGAACAGAGTCTCACATTTAGAAAACACTCTTATGCCTGCTTAAGGGGGAAGGAGAGGTGGGGTGATGCATCAAACCAGAGTTTGATATAAGCACAGGTACTGTTCCAAAAACCAACTATGGAATAGACAAGACCTACACCTTCCTCAGTGAAAGGGACTCAAAACCCCATATTTCCCACAGAGGAATAGATCTGACTAGTAAGAATCTTAAAACCTATGTATTGATATGTCTCTGTAAGGGAATCAAGTGTGTCTAGACTGGCATAAACATGGCAGCGAGAATCAGCTCAAACCCACTCTAAAAAGGAATTTCAAAAACAGAACAAAGAAACAGGGAAATTCTTTACAATTCCTTCAGGGTCTCTGATGCAACCTGGAATGACCCTATCTACGATGACAGCTGGATGTGGCATGAGGCTGGACACTTGGGACTGAGAGGATTGGTGAGATTGGGTGAGCAAATGCAGACCCTTTAAAGCAATAATGCATGGCAACCATTCCATGGGTCCCACCTCTCCAGGTTGAAGGGAATATTACTACAGCTATAACATGTACGGGAAACCTAGAGAATGGACACACTGTGAATACGAAAGGTTTCTAAAACTCAACGAAGAGTCCCTCTCCTGGTGCTCCGGTTTGACTTTCCAACAGCTTTACTATCAATCTCCCAACTTGGAGAGACAGCCCCTTTAAGCTCCTGGTTCACACAGGTTGCCCATTTGGCAGAGGAGGAAAGGGAAGAGGGAGAACCAATGAGAGAGTAGCTGTTAGGCATTTGGATGGGCACATGTCACTCTAATTTCCCGGCAGGAAGAAGAATTAACCAAAGTCTCAGCCACCCACCGGGAACCAGTATAGGTCCTGAACCAAATGTTTGGACTTGCGTTCAGCTCACAAAAAACGAGTTGAAAAATGGAGCTCAGGGGCACAGCAATTCACAAACTGGCAGAGTAATCAAGGCCAACTATCGTCCAAAAATCTGTTGAGGGAAGGCAACGAGGCGGACTTGAATGCGAGGCAGAATAGCAGGAAACAGATTTCAAGAGGTACGTTAGAATCGCCTGTAAAGCACAGGAAGAGGGGCACAACTTCGACAATGATGCACTTGGCCAAAAAGGGCGTATGCGTTTTCTCCTGAATATATTCAGGAGAAAACACATACGCCCTTTTTGGCCAAGCAAGCAAGCGGGCAATGCAAATCTGCACTACAAAGAAGTATCACTTCCCAACGGTCAAAAGGGACATCCACAAAATGTGTAAAAACCAGAAAGGCAAGACAGGCCCTGGAGAACAGGGAGCCTTGTTATGCTGATGGGCGGGATGTAAGTTGCCAACTGCCTCACTGGAGGAGTGCATTGTGTTCCCTAAAACAAGTAAACAACAGAGCTACAGAGCCAAGGGCACTTCCAGTCTAGGGAATATACCTTGGGAAAACTGAAAATCCATAAGACAGAGCCACCCCCAAATTGAGGGCTGCACTGCTTACAAGAACCTCAACCTGGGTACACCTGAAATATCCCAGGAAATATAAAAATGGTTCAAAACATTGTGGAACTTACGTACGATGGAATATCCCTCAGCCATGAAATCAATGTCATAAGACCAGTAGCAGCAAAATGAGTGGATTCAGGTACGATGATTCTAAGTGAAAGAAGTCACACAGAAAAAGAAACTTATCATAAGATATCACTTAGGAAGATCCTGTAAACATGGCTACACATGAACTGAGTTAGGAAAGAGAACAGAGTCTCACATTTAGAAAACACTCTTATGCCTGCTTAAGGGGGAAGGAGAGGTGGGGTGATGCATCAAACCAGAGTTTGATATAAGCACAGGTACTGTTCCAAAAACCAACTATGGAATAGACAAGACCTACACCTTCCTCAGTGAAAGGGACTCAAAACCCCATATTTCCCACAGAGGAATAGATCTGACTAGTAAGAATCTTAAAACCTATGTATTGATATGTCTCTGTAAGGGAATCAAGTGTGTCTAGACTGGCATAAACATGGCAGCGAGAATCAGCTCAAACCCACTCTAAAAAGGAATTTCAAAAACAGAACAAAGAAACAGGGAAATTCTTTACAATTCCTTCAGGGTCTCTGATGCAACCTGGAATGACCCTATCTACGATGACAGCTGGATGTGGCATGAGGCTGGACACTTGGGACTGAGAGGATTGGTGAGATTGGGTGAGCAAATGCAGACCCTTTAAAGCAATAATGCATGGCAACCATTCCATGGGTCCCACCTCTCCAGGTTGAAGGGAATATTACTACAGCTATAACATGTACGGGAAACCTAGAGAATGGACACACTGTGAATACGAAAGGTTTCTAAAACTCAACGAAGAGTCCCTCTCCTGGTGCTCCGGTTTGACTTTCCAACAGCTTTACTATCAATCTCCCAACTTGGAGAGACAGCCCCTTTAAGCTCCTGGTTCACACAGGTTGCCCATTTGGCAGAGGAGGAAAGGGAAGAGGGAGAACCAATGAGAGAGTAGCTGTTAGGCATTTGGATGGGCACATGTCACTCTAATTTCCCGGCAGGAAGAAGAATTCACCAAAGTCTCAGCCACCCACCGGGAACCAGTATAGGTCCTGAACCAAATGTTTGGACTTGCGTTCAGCTCACAAAAAACGAGTTGAAAAATGGAGCTCAGGGGCACAGCAATTCACAAACTGGCAGAGTAATCAAGGCCAACTATCGTCCAAAAATCTGTTGAGGGAAGGCAACGAGGCGGACTTGAATGCGAGGCAGAATAGCAGGAAACAGATTTCAAGAGGTACGTTAGAATCGCCTGTAAAGCACAGGAAGAGGGGCACAACTTCGACAATGATGCACTTGGCCAAAAAGGGCGTATGCGTTTTCTCCTGAATATATTCAGGAGAAAACGCATACGCCCTTTTTGGCCAAGCAAGCAAGCGGGCAATGCAAATCTGCACTACAAAGAAGTATCACTTCCCAACGGTGAAAAGGGACATCCACAAAATGTGTAAAAACCAGAAAGGCAAGACAGGCCCTGGAGAACAGGGAGCCTTGTTATGCTGATGGGCGGGATGTAAGTTGCCAACTGCCTCACTGGAGGAGTGCATTGTGTTCCCTAAAACAAGTAAACAACCGAGCTACAGAGCCAAGGGCACTTCCAGTCTAGGGAATATACCTTGGGAAAACTGAAAATCCATAAGACAGAGCCACCCCCAAATTGAGGGCTGCACTGCTTACAAGAACCTCAACCTGGGTACACCTGAAATATCCCAGGAAATATAAAAATGGTTCAAAACATTGTGGAACTTACGTACGATGGAATATCCCTCAGCCATGAAATCAATGTCATAAGACCAGTAGCAGCAAAATGAGTGGATTCAGGTACGATGATTCTAAGTGAAAGAAGTCACACAGAAAAAGAAACTTATCATAAGATATCACTTAGGAAGATCCTGTAAACATGGCTACACATGAACTGAGTTAGGAAAGAGAACAGAGTCTCACATTTAGAAAACACTCTTATGCCTGCTTAAGGGGGAAGGAGAGGTGGGGTGATGCATCAAACCAGAGTTTGATATAAGCACAGGTACTATTCCAAAAACCAACTATGGAATAGACAAGACCTACACCTTCCTCAGTGAAAGGGACTCAAAACCCCATATTTCCCACAGAGGAATAGATCTGACTAGTAAGAATCTTAAAACCTATGTATTGATATGTCTCCGTAAGGGAATCAAGTGTGTCCAGACTGGCATAAACATGGCAGCGAGAATCAGCTCAAACCCACTCTAAAAAGGAATTTCAAAAACAGAACAAAGAAACAGGGAAATTCTTTACAATTCCTTCAGGGTCTCTGATGCAACCTGGAATGACCCTATCTACGATGACAGCTGGATGTGGCATGAGGCTGGACACTTGGGACTGAGAGGATTGGTGAGATTGGGTGAGCAAATGCAGACCCTTTAAAGCAATAATGCATGGCAACCATTCCATGGGTCCCACCTCTCCAGGTTGAAGGGAATATTACTACAGCTATAACATGTACGGGAAACCTAGAGAATGGACACACTGTGAATACGAAAGGTTTCTAAAACTCAACGAAGAGTCCCTCTCCTGGTGCTCCGGTTTGACTTTCCAACAGCTTTACTATCAATCTCCCAACTTGGAGAGACAGCCCCTTTAAGCTCCTGGTTCACACAGGTTGCCCATTTGGCAGAGGAGGAAAGGGAAGAGGGAGAACCAATGAGAGAGTAGCTGTTAGGCATTTGGATGGGCACATGTCACTCTAATTTCCCGGCAGGAAGAAGAATTAACCAAAGTCTCAGCCACCCACCGGGAACCAGTATAGGTCCTGAACCAAATGTTTGGACTTGCGTTCAGCTCACAAAAAACGAGTTGAAAAATGGAGCTCAGGGGCACAGCAATTCACAAACTGGCAGAGTAATCAAGGCCAACTATCGTCCAAAAATCTGTTGAGGGAAGGCAACGAGGCGGACTTGAATGCGAGGCAGAATAGCAGGAAACAGATTTCAAGAGGTACGTTAGAATCGCCTGTAAAGCACAGGAAGAGGGGCACAACTTTGACAATGATGCACTTGGCCAAAAAGGGCGTATGCGTTTTCTCCTGAATATATTCAGGAGAAAACGCATACGCCCTTTTTGGCCAAGCAAGCAAGCGGGCAATGCAAATCTGCACTACAAAGAAGTATCACTTCCCACCGGTCAAAAGGGACATCCACAAAATGTGTAAAAACCAGAAAGGCAAGACAGGCCCTGGAGAACAGGGAGCCTTGTTATGCTGATGGGCGGGATGTAAGTTGCCAACTGCCTCACTGGAGGAGTGCATTGTGTTCCCTAAAACAAGTAAACAACAGAGCTACAGAGCCAAGGGCACTTCCAGTCTAGGGAATATACCTTGGGAAAACTGAAAATCCATAAGACAGAGCCACCCCCAAATTGAGGGCTGCACTGCTTACAAGAACCTCAACCTGGGTACACCTGAAATATCCCAGGAAATATAAAAATGGTTCAAAACATTGTGGAACTTACGTACGATGGAATATCCCTCAGCCATGAAATCAATGTCATAAGACCAGTAGCAGCAAAATGAGTGGATTCAGGTACGATGATTCTAAGGGAAAGAAGTCACACAGGAAAAGAAACTTATCATAAGATATCACTTAGGAAGATCCTGTAAACATGGCTACACATGAACTGAGTTAGGAAAGAGAACAGAGTCTCACATTTAGAAAACACTCTTATGCCTGCTTAAGGGGGAAGGAGAGGTGGGGTGATGCATCAAACCAGAGTTTGATATAAGCACAGGTACTGTTCCAAAAACCAACTATGGAATAGACAAGACCTACACCTTCCTCAGTGAAAGGGACTCAAAACCCCATATTTCCCACAGAGGAATAGATCTGACTAGTAAGAATCTTAAAACCTATGTATTGATATGTCTCCGTAAGGGAATCAAGTGTGTCCAGACTGGCATAAACATGGCAGCGAGAATCAGCTCAAACCCACTCTAAAAAGGAATTTCAAAAACAGAACAAAGAAACAGGGAAATTCTTTACAATTCCTTCAGGGTCTCTGATGCAACCTGGAATGACCCTATCTACGATGACAGCTGGATGTGGCATGAGGCTGGACACTTGGGACTGAGAGGATTGGTGAGATTGGGTGAGCAAATGCAGACCCTTTAAAGCAATAATGCATGGCAACCATTCCATGGGTCCCACCTCTCCAGGTTGAAGGGAATATTACTACAGCTATAACATGTACGGGAACCCTAGAGAATGGACACACTGTGAATACGAAAGGTTTCTAAAACTCAACGAAGAGTCCCTCTCCTGGTGCTCCGGTTTGACTTTCCAACAGCTTTACTATCAATCTCCCAACTTGGAGAGACAGCCCCTTTAAGCTCCTGGTTCACACAGGTTGCCCATTTGGCAGAGGAGGAAAGGGAAGAGGGAGAACCAATGAGAGAGTAGCTGTTAGGCATTTGGATGGGCACATGTCACTCTAATTTCCCGGCAGGAAGAAGAATTAACCAAAGACTCAGCCACCCACCGGGAACCAGTATAGGTCCTGAACCAAATGTTTGGACTTGCGTTCAGCTCACAAAAAACGAGTTGAAAAATGGAGCTCAGGGGCACAGCAATTCACAAAGTGGCAGAGTAATCAAGGCCAACTATCGTCCAAAAATCTGTTGAGGGAAGGCAACGAGGCGGACTTGAATGCGAGGCAGAATAGCAGGAAACAGATTTCAAGAGGTACGTTAGAATCGCCTGTAAAGCACAGGAAGAGGGGCACAACTTCGACAATGATGCACTTGGCCAAAAAGGGCATATGCGTTTTCTCCTGAATATATTCAGGAGAACACGCATACGCCCTTTTGGCCAAGCAAGCAAGCGGGCAATGCAAATCTGCACTACAAAGAAGTATCACTTCCCACGGGTCAAAAGGGACATCCACAAAATGTGTAAAAACCAGAAAGGCAAGACAGGCCGTGGCGAAATGGGAGCCTTGTTATGCTGATGGGCAGGATGTAAGTTGCCAACTGCCTCACTGGAGGAGTGCATTGTGCTCCCTAAAACAAGTAAACAACAGAGCTACAGAGCCAAGGGCACTTCCAGTCTAGGGAATATACATTGGGAAAACTGAAAATCAATAAGACAGAGCCACCCCCAAATTGAGGGCTGCACTGCTTACAAGAACCTCAACCTGGGTACACCTGAAATATCCCAGGAAATATAAAAATGGTTCAAAAAATTGTGGAAATTACATACGATGGAATATCCCTCAGCCATGAAATCAATGTCATAAGACCAGTAGCAGCAAAATGAGTGGATTCAGGTACGATGATTCTAAGTGAAAGAAGTCACACAGAAAAAGAAACTTATCATAAGATATCACTTAGGAAGATCCTGTAAACATGGCTACACATGAACTGAGTTAGGAAAGAGAACAGAGTCTCACATTTAGAAAACACTCTTATGCCTGCTTAAGGGGGAAGGAGAGGTGGGGTGATGCATCAAACCAGAGTTTGATATAAGCACAGGTACTATTCCAAAAACCAACTATGGAATAGACAAGACCTACACCTTCCTCAGTGAAAGGGACTCAAAACCCCATATTTCCCACAGAGGAATAGATCTGACTAGTAAGAATCTTAAAACCTATGTATTGATATGTCTCTGTAAGGGAATCAAGTGTGTCCAGACTGGCATAAACATGGCAGCGAGAATCAGCTCAAACCCACTCTAAAAAGGAATTTCAAAAACAGAACAAAGAAACAGGGAAATTCTTTACAATTCCTTCAGGGTCTCTGATGCAACCTGGAATGACCCTATCTACGATGACAGCTGGATGTGGCATGAGGCTGGACACTTGGGACTGAGAGGATTGGTGAGATTGGGTGAGCAAATGCAGACCCTTTAAAGCAATAATGCATGGCAACCATTCCATGGGTCCCACCTCTCCAGGTTGAAGGGAATATTACTACAGCTATAACATGTACGGGAAACCTAGAGAATGGACACACTGTGAATACGAAAGGTTTCTAAAACTCAACGAAGAGTCCCTCTCCTGGTGCTCCGGTTTGACTTTCCAACAGCTTTACTATCAATCTCCCAACTTGGAGAGACAGCCCCTTTAAGCTCCTGGTTCACACAGGTTGCCCATTTGGCAGAGGAGGAAAGGGAAGAGGGAGAACCAATGAGAGAGTAGCTGTTAGGCATTTGGATGGGCACATGTCACTCTAATTTCCCGGCAGGAAGAAGAATTCACCAAAGTCTCAGCCACCCACCGGGAACCAGTATAGGTCCTGAACCAAATGTTTGGACTTGCGTTCAGCTCACAAAAAACGAGTTGAAAAATGGAGCTCAGGGGCACAGCAATTCACAAACTGGCAGAGTAATCAAGGCCAACTATCGTCCAAAAATCTGTTGAGGGAAGGCAACGAGGCGGACTTGAATGCGAGGCAGAATAGCAGGAAACAGATTTCAAGAGGTACGTTAGAATCGCCTGTAAAGCACAGGAAGAGGGGCACAACTTTGACAATGATGCACTTGGCCAAAAAGGGCGTATGCGTTTTCTCCTGAATATATTCAGGAGAAAACGCATACGCCCTTTTTGGCCAAGCAAGCAAGCGGGCAATGCAAATCTGCACTACAAAGAAGTATCACTTCCCACCGGTCAAAAGGGACATCCACAAAATGTGTAAAAACCAGAAAGGCAAGACAGGCCCTGGAGAACAGGGAGCCTTGTTATGCTGATGGGCGGGATGTAAGTTGCCAACTGCCTCACTGGAGGAGTGCATTGTGTTCCCTAAAACAAGTAAACAACCGAGCTACAGAGCCAAGGGCACTTCCAGTCTAGGGAATATACCTTGGGAAAACTGAAAATCCATAAGACAGAGCCACCCCCAAATTGAGGGCTGCACTGCTTACAAGAACCTCAACCTGGGTACACCTGAAATATCCCAGGAAATATAAAAATGGTTCAAAACATTGTGGAACTTACGTACGATGGAATATCCCTCAGCCATGAAATCAATGTCATAAGACCAGTAGCAGCAAAATGAGTGGATTCAGGTACGATGATTCTAAGGGAAAGAAGTCACACAGAAAAAGAAACTTATCATAAGATATCACTTAGGAAGATCCTGTAAACATGGCTACACATGAACTGAGTTAGGAAAGAGAACAGAGTCTCACATTTAGAAAACACTCTTATGCCTGCTTAAGGGGGAAGGAGAGGTGGGGTGATGCATCAAACCAGAGTTTGATATAAGCACAGGTACTGTTCCAAAAACCAACTATGGAATAGACAAGACCTACACCTTCCTCAGTGAAAGGGACTCAAAACCCCATATTTCCCACAGAGGAATAGATCTGACTAGTAAGAATCTTAAAACCTATGTATTGATATGTCTCCGTAAGGGAATCAAGTGTGTCCAGACTGGCATAAACATGGCAGCGAGAATCAGCTCAAACCCACTCTAAAAAGGAATTTCAAAAACAGAACAAAGAAACAGGGAAATTCTTTACAATTCCTTCAGGGTCTCTGATGCAACCTGGAATGACCCTATCTACGATGACAGCTGGATGTGGCATGAGGCTGGACACTTGGGACTGAGAGGATTGGTGAGATTGGGTGAGCAAATGCAGACCCTTTAAAGCAATAATGCATGGCAACCATTCCATGGGTCCCACCTCTCCAGGTTGAAGGGAATATTACTACAGCTATAACATGTACGGGAACCCTAGAGAATGGACACACTGTGAATACGAAAGGTTTCTAAAACTCAACGAAGAGTCCCTCTCCTGGTGCTCCGGTTTGACTTTCCAACAGCTTTACTATCAATCTCCCAACTTGGAGAGACAGCCCCTTTAAGCTCCTGGTTCACACAGGTTGCCCATTTGGCAGAGGAGGAAAGGGAAGAGGGAGAACCAATGAGAGAGTAGCTGTTAGGCATTTGGATGGGCACATGTCACTCTAATTTCCCGGCAGGAAGAAGAATTAACCAAAGACTCAGCCACCCACCGGGAACCAGTATAGGTCCTGAACCAAATGTTTGGACTTGCGTTCAGCTCACAAAAAACGAGTTGAAAAATGGAGCTCAGGGGCACAGCAATTCACAAAGTGGCAGAGTAATCAAGGCCAACTATCGTCCAAAAATCTGTTGAGGGAAGGCAACGAGGCGGACTTGAATGCGAGGCAGAATAGCAGGAAACAGATTTCAAGAGGTACGTTAGAATCGCCTGTAAAGCACAGGAAGAGGGGCACAACTTCGACAATGATGCACTTGGCCAAAAAGGGCATATGCGTTTTCTCCTGAATATATTCAGGAGAACACGCATACGCCCTTTTGGCCAAGCAAGCAAGCGGGCAATGCAAATCTGCACTACAAAGAAGTATCACTTCCCACGGGTCAAAAGGGACATCCACAAAATGTGTAAAAACCAGAAAGGCAAGACAGGCCGTGGCGAAATGGGAGCCTTGTTATGCTGATGGGCAGGATGTAAGTTGCCAACTGCCTCACTGGAGGAGTGCATTGTGCTCCCTAAAACAAGTAAACAACAGAGCTACAGAGCCAAGGGCACTTCCAGTCTAGGGAATATACATTGGGAAAACTGAAAATCAATAAGACAGAGCCACCCCCAAATTGAGGGCTGCACTGCTTACAAGAACCTCAACCTGGGTACACCTGAAATATCCCAGGAAATATAAAAATGGTTCAAAAAATTGTGGAAATTACATACGATGGAATATCCCTCAGCCATGAAATCAATGTCATAAGACCAGTAGCAGCAAAATGAGTGGATTCAGGTACGATGATTCTAAGTGAAAGAAGTCACACAGAAAAAGAAACTTATCATAAGATATCACTTAGGAAGATCCTGTAAACATGGCTACACATGAACTGAGTTAGGAAAGAGAACAGAGTCTCACATTTAGAAAACACTCTTATGCCTGCTTAAGGGGGAAGGAGAGGTGGGGTGATGCATCAAACCAGAGTTTGATATAAGCACAGGTACTGTTCCAAAAACCAACTATGGAATAGACAAGACCTACACCTTCCTCAGTGAAAGGGACTCAAAACCCCATATTTCCCACAGAGGAATAGATCTGACTAGTAAGAATCTTAAAACCTATGTATTGATATGTCTCTGTAAGGGAATCAAGTGTGTCTAGACTGGCATAAACATGGCAGCGAGAATCAGCTCAAACCCACTCTAAAAAGGAATTTCAAAAACAGAACAAAGAAACAGGGAAATTCTTTACAATTCCTTCAGGGTCTCTGATGCAACCTGGAATGACCCTATCTACGATGACAGCTGGATGTGGCATGAGGCTGGACACTTGGGACTGAGAGGATTGGTGAGATTGGGTGAGCAAATGCAGACCCTTTAAAGCAATAATGCATGGCAACCATTCCATGGGTCCCACCTCTCCAGGTTGAAGGGAATATTACTACAGCTATAACATGTACGGGAAACCTAGAGAATGGACACACTGTGAATACGAAAGGTTTCTAAAACTCAACGAAGAGTCCCTCTCCTGGTGCTCCGGTTTGACTTTCCAACAGCTTTACTATCAATCTCCCAACTTGGAGAGACAGCCCCTTTAAGCTCCTGGTTCACACAGGTTGCCCATTTGGCAGAGGAGGAAAGGGAAGAGGGAGAACCAATGAGAGAGTCGCTGTTAGGCATTTGGATGGGCACATGTCACTCTAATTTCCCGGCAGGAAGAAGAATTCACCAAAGTCTCAGCCACCCACCGGGAACCAGTATAGGTCCTGAACCAAATGTTTGGACTTGCGTTCAGCTCACAAAAAACGAGTTGAAAAATGGAGTTCAGGGGCACAGCAATTCACAAACTGGCAGAGTAATCAAGGCCAACTATCGTCCAAAAATCTGTTGAGGGAAGGCAACGAGGCGGACTTGAATGCGAGGCAGAATAGCAGGAAACAGATTTCAAGAGGTACGTTAGAATCGCCTGTAAAGCACAGGAAGAGGGGCACAACTTCGACAATGATGCACTTGGCCAAAAAGGGCGTATGCGTTTTCTCCTGAATATATTCAGGAGAAAACGCATACGCCCTTTTTGGCCAAGCAAGCAAGCGGGCAATGCAAATCTGCACTACAAAGAAGTATCACTTCCCAACGGTGAAAAGGGACATCCACAAAATGTGTAAAAACCAGAAAGGCAAGACAGGCCCTGGAGAACAGGGAGCCTTGTTATGCTGATGGGCGGGATGTAAGTTGCCAACTGCCTCACTGGAGGAGTGCATTGTGTTCCCTAAAACAAGTAAACAACAGAGCTACAGAGCCAAGGGCACTTCCAGTCTAGGGAATATACCTTGGGAAAACTGAAAATCCATAAGACAGAGCCACCCCCAAATTGAGGGCTGCACTGCTTACAAGAACCTCAACCTGGGTACACCTGAAATATCCCAGGAAATATAAAAATGGTTCAAAACATTGTGGAACTTACGTACGATGGAATATCCCTCAGCCATGAAATCAATGTCATAAGACCAGTAGCAGCAAAATGAGTGGATTCAGGTACGATGATTCTAAGTGAAAGAAGTCACACAGAAAAAGAAACTTATCATAAGATATCACTTAGGAAGATCCTGTAAACATGGCTACACATGAACTGAGTTAGGAAAGAGAACAGAGTCTCACATTTAGAAAACACTCTTATGCCTGCTTAAGGGGGAAGGAGAGGTGGGGTGATGCATCAAACCAGAGTTTGATATAAGCACAGGTACTATTCCAAAAACCAACTATGGAATAGACAAGACCTACACCTTCCTCAGTGAAAGGGACTCAAAACCCCATATTTCCCACAGAGGAATAGATCTGACTAGTAAGAATCTTAAAACCTATGTATTGATATGTCTCCGTAAGGGAATCAAGTGTGTCCAGACTGGCATAAACATGGCAGCGAGAATCAGCTCAAACCCACTCTAAAAAGGAATTTCAAAAACAGAACAAAGAAACAGGGAAATTCTTTACAATTCCTTCAGGGTCTCTGATGCAACCTGGAATGACCCTATCTACGATGACAGCTGGATGTGGCATGAGGCTGGACACTTGGGACTGAGAGGATTGGTGAGATTGGGTGAGCAAATGCAGACCCTTTAAAGCAATAATGCATGGCAACCATTCCATGGGTCCCACCTCTCCAGGTTGAAGGGAATATTACTACAGCTATAACATGTACGGGAAACCTAGAGAATGGACACACTGTGAATACGAAAGGTTTCTAAAACTCAACGAAGAGTCCCTCTCCTGGTGCTCCGGTTTGACTTTCCAACAGCTTTACTATCAATCTCCCAACTTGGAGAGACAGCCCCTTTAAGCTCCTGGTTCACACAGGTTGCCCATTTGGCAGAGGAGGAAAGGGAAGAGGGAGAACCAATGAGAGAGTAGCTGTTAGGCATTTGGATGGGCACATGTCACTCTAATTTCCCGGCAGGAAGAAGAATTAACCAAAGTCTCAGCCACCCACCGGGAACCAGTATAGGTCCTGAACCAAATGTTTGGACTTGCGTTCAGCTCACAAAAAACGAGTTGAAAAATGGAGCTCAGGGGCACAGCAATTCACAAACTGGCAGAGTAATCAAGGCCAACTATCGTCCAAAAATCTGTTGAGGGAAGGCAACGAGGCGGACTTGAATGCGAGGCAGAATAGCAGGAAACAGATTTCAAGAGGTACGTTAGAATCGCCTGTAAAGCACAGGAAGAGGGGCACAACTTTGACAATGATGCACTTGGCCAAAAAGGGCGTATGCGTTTTCTCCTGAATATATTCAGGAGAAAACGCATACGCCCTTTTTGGCCAAGCAAGCAAGCGGGCAATGCAAATCTGCACTACAAAGAAGTATCACTTCCCACCGGTCAAAAGGGACATCCACAAAATGTGTAAAAACCAGAAAGGCAAGACAGGCCCTGGAGAACAGGGAGCATTGTTATGCTGATGGGCGGGATGTAAGTTGCCAACTGCCTCACTGGAGGAGTGCATTGTGTTCCCTAAAACAAGTAAACAACAGAGCTACAGAGCCAAGGGCACTTCCAGTCTAGGGAATATACCTTGGGAAAACTGAAAATCCATAAGACAGAGCCACCCCCAAATTGAGGGCTGCACTGCTTACAAGAACCTCAACCTGGGTACACCTGAAATATCCCAGGAAATATAAAAATGGTTCAAAACATTGTGGAACTTACGTACGATGGAATATCCCTCAGCCATGAAATCAATGTCATAAGACCAGTAGCAGCAAAATGAGTGGATTCAGGTACGATGATTCTAAGGGAAAGAAGTCACACAGAAAAAGAAACTTATCATAAGATATCACTTAGGAAGATCCTGTAAACATGGCTACACATGAACTGAGTTAGGAAAGAGAACAGAGTCTCACATTTAGAAAACACTCTTATGCCTGCTTAAGGGGGAAGGAGAGGTGGGGTGATGCATCAAACCAGAGTTTGATATAAGCACAGGTACTGTTCCAAAAACCAACTATGGAATAGACAAGACCTACACCTTCCTCAGTGAAAGGGACTCAAAACCCCATATTTCCCACAGAGGAATAGATCTGACTAGTAAGAATCTTAAAACCTATGTATTGATATGTCTCCGTAAGGGAATCAAGTGTGTCCAGACTGGCATAAACATGGCAGCGAGAATCAGCTCAAACCCACTCTAAAAAGGAATTTCAAAAACAGAACAAAGAAACAGGGAAATTCTTTACAATTCCTTCAGGGTCTCTGATGCAACCTGGAATGACCCTATCTACGATGACAGCTGGATGTGGCATGAGGCTGGACACTTGGGACTGAGAGGATTGGTGAGATTGGGTGAGCAAATGCAGACCCTTTAAAGCAATAATGCATGGCAACCATTCCATGGGTCCCACCTCTCCAGGTTGAAGGGAATATTACTACAGCTATAACATGTACGGGAAACCTAGAGAATGGACACACTGTGAATACGAAAGGTTTCTAAAACTCAACGAAGAGTCCCTCTCCTGGTGCTCCGGTTTGACTTTCCAACAGCTTTACTATCAATCTCCCAACTTGGAGAGACAGCCCCTTTAAGCTCCTGGTTCACACAGGTTGCCCATTTGGCAGAGGAGGAAAGGGAAGAGGGAGAACCAATGAGAGAGTAGCTGTTAGGCATTTGGATGGGCACATGTCACTCTAATTTCCCGGCAGGAAGAAGAATTAACCAAAGTCTCAGCCACCCACCGGGAACCAGTATAGGTCCTGAACCAAATGTTTGGACTTGCGTTCAGCTCACAAAAAACGAGTTGAAAAATGGAGCTCAGGGGCACAGCAATTCACAAACTGGCAGAGTAATCAAGGCCAACTATCGTCCAAAAATCTGTTGAGGGAAGGCAACGAGGCGGACTTGAATGCGAGGCAGAATAGCAGGAAACAGATTTCAAGAGGTACGTTAGAATCGCCTGTAAAGCACAGGAAGAGGGGCACAACTTTGACAATGATGCACTTGGCCAAAAAGGGCGTATGCGTTTTCTCCTGAATATATTCAGGAGAAAACGCATACGCCCTTTTTGGCCAAGCAAGCAAGCGGGCAATGCAAATCTGCACTACAAAGAAGTATCACTTCCCACCGGTCAAAAGGGACATCCACAAAATGTGTAAAAACCAGAAAGGCAAGACAGGCCCTGGAGAACAGGGAGCCTTGTTATGCTGATGGGCGGGATGTAAGTTGCCAACTGCCTCACTGGAGGAGTGCATTGTGTTCCCTAAAACAAGTAAACAACCGAGCTACAGAGCCAAGGGCACTTCCAGTCTAGGGAATATACCTTGGGAAAACTGAAAATCCATAAGACAGAGCCACCCCCAAATTGAGGGCTGCACTGCTTACAAGAACCTCAACCTGGGTACACCTGAAATATCCCAGGAAATATAAAAATGGTTCAAAACATTGTGGAACTTACGTACGATGGAATATCCCTCAGCCATGAAATCAATGTCATAAGACCAGTAGCAGCAAAATGAGTGGATTCAGGTACGATGATTCTAAGGGAAAGAAGTCACACAGAAAAAGAAACTTATCATAAGATATCACTTAGGAAGATCCTGTAAACATGGCTACACATGAACTGAGTTAGGAAAGAGAACAGAGTCTCACATTTAGAAAACACTCTTATGCCTGCTTAAGGGGGAAGGAGAGGTGGGGTGATGCATCAAACCAGAGTTTGATATAAGCACAGGTACTGTTCCAAAAACCAACTATGGAATAGACAAGACCTACACCTTCCTCAGTGAAAGGGACTCAAAACCCCATATTTCCCACAGAGGAATAGATCTGACTAGTAAGAATCTTAAAACCTATGTATTGATATGTCTCCGTAAGGGAATCAAGTGTGTCCAGACTGGCATAAACATGGCAGCGAGAATCAGCTCAAACCCACTCTAAAAAGGAATTTCAAAAACAGAACAAAGAAACAGGGAAATTCTTTACAATTCCTTCAGGGTCTCTGATGCAACCTGGAATGACCCTATCTACGATGACAGCTGGATGTGGCATGAGGCTGGACACTTGGGACTGAGAGGATTGGTGAGATTGGGTGAGCAAATGCAGACCCTTTAAAGCAATAATGCATGGCAACCATTCCATGGGTCCCACCTCTCCAGGTTGAAGGGAATATTACTACAGCTATAACATGTACGGGAACCCTAGAGAATGGACACACTGTGAATACGAAAGGTTTCTAAAACTCAACGAAGAGTCCCTCTCCTGGTGCTCCGGTTTGACTTTCCAACAGCTTTACTATCAATCTCCCAACTTGGAGAGACAGCCCCTTTAAGCTCCTGGTTCACACAGGTTGCCCATTTGGCAGAGGAGGAAAGGGAAGAGGGAGAACCAATGAGAGAGTAGCTGTTAGGCATTTGGATGGGCACATGTCACTCTAATTTCCCGGCAGGAAGAAGAATTAACCAAAGACTCAGCCACCCACCGGGAACCAGTATAGGTCCTGAACCAAATGTTTGGACTTGCGTTCAGCTCACAAAAAACGAGTTGAAAAATGGAGCTCAGGGGCACAGCAATTCACAAACTGGCAGAGTAATCAAGGCCAACTATCGTCCAAAAATCTGTTGAGGGAAGGCAACGAGGCGGACTTGAATGCGAGGCAGAATAGCAGGAAACAGATTTCAAGAGGTACGTTAGAATCGCCTGTAAAGCACAGGAAGAGGGGCACAACTTCGACAATGATGCACTTGGCCAAAAAGGGCATATGCGTTTTCTCCTGAATATATTCAGGAGAACACGCATACGCCCTTTTGGCCAAGCAAGCAAGCGGGCAATGCAAATCTGCACTACAAAGAAATATCACTTCCCACGGGTCAAAAGGGACATCCACAAAATGTGTAAAAACCAGAAAGGCAAGACAGGCCGTGGCGAAATGGGAGCCTTGTTATGCTGATGGGCAGGATGTAAGTTGCCAACTGCCTCACTGGAGGAGTGCATTGTGCTCCCTAAAACAAGTAAACAACAGAGCTACAGAGCCAAGGGCACTTCCAGTCTAGGGAATATACATTGGGAAAACTGAAAATCAATAAGACAGAGCCACCCCCAAATTGAGGGCTGCACTGCTTACAAGAACCTCAACCTGGGTACACCTGAAATATCCCAGGAAATATAAAAATGGTTCAAAAAATTGTGGAAATTACATACGATGGAATATCCCTCAGCCATGAAATCAATGTCATAAGACCAGTAGCAGCAAAATGAGTGGATTCAGGTACGATGATTCTAAGTGAAAGAAGTCACACAGAAAAAGAAACTTATCATAAGATATCACTTAGGAAGATCCTGTAAACATGGCTACACATGAACTGAGTTAGGAAAGAGAACAGAGTCTCACATTTAGAAAACACTCTTATGCCTGCTTAAGGGGGAAGGAGAGGTGGGGTGATGCATCAAACCAGAGTTTGATATAAGCACAGGTACTGTTCCAAAAACCAACTATGGAATAGACAAGACCTACACCTTCCTCAGTGAAAGGGACTCAAAACCCCATATTTCCCACAGAGGAATAGATCTGACTAGTAAGAATCTTAAAACCTATGTATTGATATGTCTCTGTAAGGGAATCAAGTGTGTCTAGACTGGCATAAACATGGCAGCGAGAATCAGCTCAAACCCACTCTAAAAAGGAATTTCAAAAACAGAACAAAGAAACAGGGAAATTCTTTACAATTCCTTCAGGGTCTCTGATGCAACCTGGAATGACCCTATCTACGATGACAGCTGGATGCGGCATGAGGCTGGACACTTGGGACTGAGAGGATTGGTGAGATTGGGTGAGCAAATGCAGACCCTTTAAAGCAATAATGCATGGCAACCATTCCATGGGTCCCACCTCTCCAGGTTGAAGGGAATATTACTACAGCTATAACATGTACGGGAAACCTAGAGAATGGACACACTGTGAATACGAAAGGTTTCTAAAACTCAACGAAGAGTCCCTCTCCTGGTGCTCCGGTTTGACTTTCCAACAGCTTTACTATCAATCTCCCAACTTGGAGAGACAGCCCCTTTAAGCTCCTGGTTCACACAGGTTGCCCATTTGGCAGAGGAGGAAAGGGAAGAGGGAGAACCAATGAGAGAGTAGCTGTTAGGCATTTGGATGGGCACATGTCACTCTAATTTCCCGGCAGGAAGAAGAATTAACCAAAGTCTCAGCCACCCACCGGGAACCAGTATAGGTCCTGAACCAAATGTTTGGACTTGCGTTCAGCTCACAAAAAACGAGTTGAAAAATGGAGCTCAGGGGCACAGCAATTCACAAACTGGCAGAGTAATCAAGGCCAACTATCGTCCAAAAATCTGTTGAGGGAAGGCAACGAGGCGGACTTGAATGCGAGGCAGAATAGCAGGAAACAGATTTCAAGAGGTACGTTAGAATCGCCTGTAAAGCACAGGAAGAGGGGCACAACTTCGACAATGATGCACTTGGCCAAAAAGGGCGTATGCGTTTTCTCCTGAATATATTCAGGAGAAAACGCATACGCCCTTTTTGGCCAAGCAAGCAAGCGGGCAATGCAAATCTGCACTACAAAGAAGTATCACTTCCCAACGGTGAAAAGGGACATCCACAAAATGTGTAAAAACCAGAAAGGCAAGACAGGCCCTGGAGAACAGGGAGCCTTGTTATGCTGATGGGCGGGATGTAAGTTGCCAACTGCCTCACTGGAGGAGTGCATTGTGTTCCCTAAAACAAGTAAACAACAGAGCTACAGAGCCAAGGGCACTTCCAGTCTAGGGAATATACCTTGGGAAAACTGAAAATCCATAAGACAGAGCCACCCCCAAATTGAGGGCTGCACTGCTTACAAGAACCTCAACCTGGGTACACCTGAAATATCCCAGGAAATATAAAAATGGTTCAAAACATTGTGGAACTTAGTACGATGGAATATCCCTCAGCCATGAAATCAATGTCATAAGACCAGTAGCAGCAAAATGAGTGGATTCAGGTACGATGATTCTAAGTGAAAGAAGTCACACAGAAAAAGAAACTTATCATAAGATATCACTTAGGAAGATCCTGTAAACATGGCTACACATGAACTGAGTTAGGAAAGAGAACAGAGTCTCACATTTAGAAAACACTCTTATGCCTGCTTAAGGGGGAAGGAGAGGTGGGGTGATGCATCAAACCAGAGTTTGATATAAGCACAGGTACTATTCCAAAAACCAACTATGGAATAGACAAGACCTACACCTTCCTCAGTGAAAGGGACTCAAAACCCCATATTTCCCACAGAGGAATAGATCTGACTAGTAAGAATCTTAAAACCTATGTATTGATATGTCTCCGTAAGGGAATCAAGTGTGTCCAGACTGGCATAAACATGGCAGCGAGAATCAGCTCAAACCCACTCTAAAAAGGAATTTCAAAAACAGAACAAAGAAACAGGGAAATTCTTTACAATTCCTTCAGGGTCTCTGATGCAACCTGGAATGACCCTATCTACGATGACAGCTGGATGTGGCATGAGGCTGGACACTTGGGACTGAGAGGATTGGTGAGATTGGGTGAGCAAATGCAGACCCTTTAAAGCAATAATGCATGGCAACCATTCCATGGGTCCCACCTCTCCAGGTTGAAGGGAATATTACTACAGCTATAACATGTACGGGAAACCTAGAGAATGGACACACTGTGAATACGAAAGGTTTCTAAAACTCAACGAAGAGTCCCTCTCCTGGTGCTCCGGTTTGACTTTCCAACAGCTTTACTATCAATCTCCCAACTTGGAGAGACAGCCCCTTTAAGCTCCTGGTTCACACAGGTTGCCCATTTGGCAGAGGAGAAAAGGGAAGAGGGAGAACCAATGAGAGAGTAGCTGTTAGGCATTTGGATGGGCACATGTCACTCTAATTTCCCGGCAGGAAGAAGAATTAACCAAAGTCTCAGCCACCCACCGGGAACCAGTATAGGTCCTGAACCAAATGTTTGGACTTGCGTTCAGCTCACAAAAAACGAGTTGAAAAATGGAGCTCAGGGGCACAGCAATTCACAAACTGGCAGAGTAATCAAGGCCAACTATCGTCCAAAAATCTGTTGAGGGAAGGCAACGAGGCGGACTTGAATGCGAGGCAGAATAGCAGGAAACAGATTTCAAGAGGTACGTTAGAATCGCCTGTAAAGCACAGGAAGAGGGGCACAACTTTGACAATGATGCACTTGGCCAAAAAGGGCGTATGCGTTTTCTCCTGAATATATTCAGGAGAAAACGCATACGCCCTTTTTGGCCAAGCAAGCAAGCGGGCAATGCAAATCTGCACTACAAAGAAGTATCACTTCCCACCGGTCAAAAGGGACATCCACAAAATGTGTAAAAACCAGAAAGGCAAGACAGGCCCTGGAGAACAGGGAGCCTTGTTATGCTGATGGGCGGGATGTAAGTTGCCAACTGCCTCACTGGAGGAGTGCATTGTGTTCCCTAAAACAAGTAAACAACCGAGCTACAGAGCCAAGGGCACTTCCAGTCTAGGGAATATACCTTGGGAAAACTGAAAATCCATAAGACAGAGCCACCCCCAAATTGAGGGCTGCACTGCTTACAAGAACCTCAACCTGGGTACACCTGAAATATCCCAGGAAATATAAAAATGGTTCAAAACATTGTGGAACTTACGTACGATGGAATATCCCTCAGCCATGAAATCAATGTCATAAGACCAGTAGCAGCAAAATGAGTGGATTCAGGTACGATGATTCTAAGGGAAAGAAGTCACACAGGAAAAGAAACTTATCATAAGATATCACTTAGGAAGATCCTGTAAACATGGGTACACATGAACTGAGTTAGGAAAGAGAACAGAGTCTCACATTTAGAAAACACTCTTATGCCTGCTTAAGGGGGAAGGAGAGGTGGGGTGATGCATCAAACCAGAGTTTGATATAAGCACAGGTACTGTTCCAAAAACCAACTATGGAATAGACAAGACCTACACCTTCCTCAGTGAAAGGGACTCAAAACCCCATATTTCCCACAGAGGAATAGATCTGACTAGTAAGAATCTTAAAACCTATGTATTGATATGTCTCCGTAAGGGAATCAAGTGTGTCCAGACTGGCATAAACATGGCAGCGAGAATCAGCTCAAACCCACTCTAAAAAGGAATTTCAAAAACAGAACAAAGAAACAGGGAAATTCTTTACAATTCCTTCAGGGTCTCTGATGCAACCTGGAATGACCCTATCTACGATGACAGCTGGATGCGGCATGAAGCTGGACACTTGGGACTGAGAGGATTGGTGAGATTGGGTGAGCAAATGCAGACCCTTTAAAGCAATAATGCATGGCAACCATTCCATGGGTCCCAACTCTCCAGGTTGAAGGGAATATTACTACAGCTTTAACATGTACGGGAAACCTAGAGAATGGACACACTGTGAATACGAAAGGTTTCTAAAACTCAATGAAGAGTCCCTCTCCTGGTGCTCCGGTTTGACTTTCCAACAGCTTAACTATCAATCTCCCAACTTGGAGAGACTGCCCCTTTAAGCTCCTGGTTCACACAGGTTGCCCATTTGGCAGAGGAAGAAAGGGAAGAGGGAGAACCAATGAGAGAGTCGCTGTTAGGCATTTGGATGGGCACATGTCACTCTAATTTCCCGGCAGGAGGAAGAATTAACCAAAGTCTCAGCCACCCACCGGGAACCAGTATAGGTCCTGAACCAAATGTTTGGACTTGCGTTCAGCTCACAAAAAACGAGTTGAAAAATGGAGCTCAGGGGCACAGCAATTCACAAACGTTCAGAGTAATCAAGGCCAACTATCGTCCAAAAATCTGTTGAGGGAAGGCAAAGAGGCGGACTTGAATGCGAGGCAGAATAGCAGGCAACAGATTTCAAGAGGTACGTTAGAATCGCCTGTAAAGCACAGGAAGAGGGGCACAACTTCGACAATGATGCACTTGGCCAAAAAGGGCGTATGCGTTTTCTCCTGAATATATTCAGGAGAAAACGCATACGCCCTTTTTGGCCAAGCAAGCAAGCGGGCAATGCAAATCTACACTACAAAGAAGTATCACTTCCCACCGGTCAAAAGGGACATCCACAAAATGTGTAAAAACCAGAAAGGCAAGACAGGCCCTGGAGAACAGGGAGCCTTGTTATGCTGATGGGCGGGATGTAAGTTGCCAACTGCCTCACTGGAGGAGTGCATTGTGTTCCCTAAAACAAGTAAACAACAGAGCTACAGAGCCAAGGGCACTTCCAGTCTAGGGAATATACCTTGGGAAAACTGAAAATCCATAAGACAGAGCCACCCCCAAATTGAGGGCTGCACTGCTTACAAGAACCTCAACCGGGGTACACCTGAAATATCCCAGGAAATATAAAAATGGTTCAAAACATTGTGGAACTTAGTACGATGGAATATCCCTCAGCCATGAAATCAATGTCATAAGACCAGTAGCAGCAAAATGAGTGGATTCAGGTACGATGATTCTAAGTGAAAGAAGTCACACAGAAAAAGAAACTTATCATAAGATATCACTTAGGAAGATCCTGTAAACATGGCTACACATGAACTGAGTTAGGAAAGAGAACAGAGTCTCACATTTAGAAAACACTCTTATGCCTGCTTAAGGGGGAAGGAGAGGTGGGGTGATGCATCAAACCAGAGTTTGATATAAGCACAGGTACTGTTCCAAAAACCAACTATGGAATAGACAAGACCTACACCTTCCTCAGTGAAAGGGACTCAAAACCCCATATTTCCCACAGAGGAATAGATCTGACTAGTAAGAATCTTAAAACCTATGTATTGATATGTCTCCGTAAGGGAATCAAGTGTGCCCAGACTGGCATAAACATGGCAGCGAGAATCAGCTCAAAGCCACTCTAAAAAGGAATTTCAAAAACAGAACAAAGAAACAGGGAAATTCTTTACAATTCCTTCAGGGTCTCTGATGCAACCTGGAATGACCCTATCTACGATGACAGCTGGATGCGGCATGAAGCTGGACACTTGGGACTGAGAGGATTGGTGAGATTGGGTGAGCAAATGCAGACCCTTTAAAGCAATAATGCATGGCAACCATTCCATGGGTCCCAACTCTCCTGGGTGAAGGGAATATTACTACAGCTATAACATGTACGGGAAACCTAGAGAATGGACACACTGTGAATACGAAAGGTTTCTAAAACTCAACGAAGAGTCCCTCTCCTGGTGCTCCGGTTTGACTTTCCAACAGCTTAACTATCAATCTCCCAACTTGGAGAGACAGCCCCTTTAAGCTCCTGGTTCACACAGGTTGCCCATTTGGCAGAGGAGGAAAGGGAAGAGGGAGAACCAATGAGAGAGTAGCTGTTAGGCATTTGGATGGGCACATGTCACTCTAATTTCCCGGCAGGAAGAAGAATTAACCAAAGTCTCAGCCACCCACCGGGAACCAGTATAGGTCCTGAACCAAATGTTTGGACTTGCGTTCAGCTCACAAAAAACGAGTTGAAAAATGGAGCTCAGGGGCACAGCAATTCACAAACTGGCAGAGTAATCAAGGCCAACTATCGTCCAAAAATCTGTTGAGGGAAGGCAACGAGGCGGACTTGAATGCGAGGCAGAATAGCAGGAAACAGATTTCAAGAGGTACGTTAGAATCGCCTGTAAAGCACAGGAAGAGGGGCACAACTTCGACAATGATGCACTTGGCCAAAAAGGGCGTATGCGTTTTCTCCTGAATATATTCAGGAGAAAACGCATACGCCCTTTTTGGCCAAGCAAGCAAGCGGGCAATGCAAATCTGCACTACAAAGAAGTATCACTTCCCACCGGTCAAAAGGGACATCCACAAAATGTGTAAAAACCAGAAAGGCAAGACAGGCCCTGGAGAACAGGGAGCCTTGTTATGCTGATGGGCGGGATGTAAGTTGCCAACTGCCTCACTGGAGGAGTGCATTGTGTTCCCTAAAACAAGTAAACAACAGAGCTACAGAGCCAAGGGCACTTCCAGTCTAGGGAATATACCTTGGGAAAACTGAAAATCCATAAGACAGAGCCACCCCCAAATTGAGGGCTGCACTGCTTACAAGAACCTCAACCTGGGTACACCTGAAATATCCCAGGAAATATAAAAATGGTTCAAAACATTGTGGAACTTACGTACGATGGAATATCCCTCAGCCAGGAAATCAATGTCATAAGACCAGTAGCAGCAAAATGAGTGGATTCAGGTACGATGATTCTAAGGGAAAGAAGTCACACAGGAAAAGAAACTTATCATAAGATATCACTTAGGAAGATCCTGTAAACATGGCTACACATGAACTGAGTTAGGAAAGAGAACAGAGTCTCACATTTAGAAAACACTCTTATGCCTGCTTAAGGGGGAAGGAGAGGTGGGGTGATGCATCAAACCAGAGTTTGATATAAGCACAGGTACTGTTCCAAAAACCAACTATGGAATAGACAAGACCTACACCTTCCTCAGTGAAAGGGACTCAAAACCCCATATTTCCCGCAGAGGAATAGATCTGACTAGTAAGAATCTTAAAACCTATGTATTGATATGTCTCCGTAAGGGAATCAAGTGTGTCTAGACTGGCATAAACATGGCAGCGAGAATCAGCTCAAAGCCACTCTAAAAAGGAATTTCAAAAACAGAACAAAGAAACAGGGAAATTCTTTACAATTCCTTCAGGGTCTCTGATGCAACCTGGAATGACCCTATCTACGATGACAGCTGGATGCGGCATAAAGCTGGACACTTGGGACTGAGAGGATTGGTGAGATTGGGTGAGCAAATGCAGACCCTTTAAAGCAATAATGCATGGCAACCATTCCATGGGTCCCAACTCTCCTGGGTGAAGGGAATATTACTACAGCTATAACATGTACGGGAAACCTAGAGAATGGACACACTGTGAATACGAAAGGTTTCTAAAACTCAACGAAGAGTCCCTCTCCTGGTGCTCCGGTTTGACTTTCCAACAGCTTAACTATCAATCTCCCAACTTGGAGAGACAGCCCCTTTAAGCTCCTGGTTCACACAGGTTGCCCATTTGGCAGAGGAGGAAAGGGAAGAGGGAGAACCAATGAGAGAGTAGCTGTTAGGCATTTGGATGGGCACATGTCACTCTAATTTCCCGGCAGGAAGAAGAATTAACCAAAGTCTCAGCCACCCACCGGGAACCAGTATAGGTCCTGAACCAAATGTTTGGACTTGCGTTCAGCTCACAAAAAACGAGTTGAAAAATGGAGCTCAGGGGCACAGCAATTCACAAACTGGCAGAGTAATCAAGGCCAACTATCGTCCAAAAATCTGTTGAGGGAAGGCAACGAGGCGGACTTGAATGCGAGGCAGAATAGCAGGAAACAGATTTCAAGAGGTACGTTAGAATCGCCTGTAAAGCACAGGAAGAGGGGCACAACTTCGACAATGATGCACTTGGCCAAAAAGGGCGTATGCGTTTTCTCCTGAATATATTCAGGAGAAAACGCATACGCCCTTTTTGGCCAAGCAAGCAAGCGGGCAATGCAAATCTGCACTACAAAGAAGTATCACTTCCCAACGGTCAAAAGGGACATCCACAAAATGTGTAAAAACCAGAAAGGCAAGACAGGCCCTGGAGAACAGGGAGCCTTGTTATGCTGATGGGCGGGATGTAAGTTGCCAACTGCCTCACTGGAGGAGTGCATTGTGTTCCCTAAAACAAGTAAACAACAGAGCTACAGAGCCAAGGGCACTTCCAGTCTAGGGAATATACCTTGGGAAAACTGAAAATCCATAAGACAGAGCCACCCCCAAATTGAGGGCTGCACTGCTTACAAGAACCTCAACCTGGGTACACCTGAAATATCCCAGGAAATATAAAAATGGTTCAAAACATTGTGGAACTTACGTACGATGGAATATCCCTCAGCCATGAAATCAATGTCATAAGACCAGTAGCAGCAAAATGAGTGGATTCAGGTACGATGATTCTAAGGGAAAGAAGTCACACAGGAAAAGAAACTTATCATAAGATATCACTTAGGAAGATCCTGTAAACATGGCTACACATGAACTGAGTTAGGCAAGAGAACAGAGTCTCACATTTAGAAAACACTCTTATGCCTGCTTAAGGGGGAAGGAGAGGTGGGGTGATGCATCAAACCAGAGTTTGATATAAGCACAGGTACTGTTCCAAAAACCAACTATGGAATAGACAAGACCTACACCTTCCTCAGTGAAAGGGACTCAAAACCCCATATTTCCCGCAGAGGAATAGATCTGACTAGTAAGAATCTTAAAACCTATGTATTGATATGTCTCCGTAAGGGAATCAAGTGTGCCCAGACTGGCATAAACATGGCAGCGAGAATCAGCTCAAAGCCACTCTAAAAAGGAATTTCAAAAACAGAACAAAGAAACAGGGAAATTCTTTACAATTCCTTCAGGGTCTCTGATGCAACCTGGAATGACCCTATCTACGATGACAGCTGGATGCGGCATGAAGCTGGACACTTGGGACTGAGAGGATTGGTGAGATTGGGTGAGCAAATGCAGACCCTTTAAAGCAATAATGCATGGCAACCATTCCATGGGTCCCAACTCTCCAGGGTGAAGGGAATATTACTACAGCTATAACATGTACGGGAAACCTAGAGAATGGACACACTGTGAATACGAAAGGTTTCTAAAACTCAACGAAGAGTCCCTCTCCTGGTGCTCCGGTTTGACTTTCCAACAGCTTAACTATCAATCTCCCAACTTGGAGAGACAGCCCCTTTAAGCTCCTGGTTCACACAGGTTGCCCATTTGGCAGAGGAGGAAAGGGAAGAGGGAGAACCAATGAGAGAGTAGCTGTTAGGCATTTGGATGGGCACATGTCACTCTAATTTCCCGGCAGGAAGAAGAATTCACCAAAGTCTCAGCCACCCACCGGGAACCAGTATAGGTCCTGAACCAAATGTTTGGACTTGCGTTCAGCTCACAAAAAACGAGTTGAAAAATGGAGCTCAGGGGCACAGCAATTCACAAACTGGCAGAGTAATCAAGGCCAACTATCGTCCAAAAATCTGTTGAGGGAAGGCAAAGAGGCGGACTTGAATGCGAGGCAGAATAGCAGGAAACAGATTTCAAGAGGTACGTTAGAATCGCCTGTAAAGCACAGGAAGAGGGGCACAACTTTGACAATGATGCACTTGGCCAAAAAGGGCGTATGCGTTTTCTCCTGAATATATTCAGGAGAAAACGCATACGCCCTTTTTGGCCAAGCAAGCAAGCGGGCAATGCAAATCTGCACTACAAAGAAGTATCACTTCCCAACGGTCAAAAGGGACATCCACAAAATGTGTAAAAACCAGAAAGGCAAGACAGGCCCTGGAGAACAGGGAGCCTTGTTATGCTGATGGGCGGGATGTAAGTTGCCAACTGCCTCACTGGAGGAGTGCATTGTGTTCCCTAAAACAAGTAAACAACAGAGCTACAGAGCCAAGGGCACTTCCAGTCTAGGGAATATACCTTGGGAAAACTGAAAATCCATAAGACAGAGCCACCCCCAAATTGAGGGCTGCACTGCTTACAAGAACCTCAACCTGGGTACACCTGAAATATCCCAGGAAATATAAAAATGGTTCAAAACATTGTGGAACTTACGTACGATGGAATATCCCTCAGCCATGAAATCAATGTCATAAGACCAGTAGCAGCAAAATGAGTGGATTCAGGTACGATGATTCTAAGGGAAAGAAGTCACACAGAAAAAGAAACTTATCATAAGATATCACTTAGGAAGATCCTGTAAACATGGCTACACATGAACTGAGTTAGGAAAGAGAACAGAGTCTCACATTTAGAAAACACTCTTATGCCTGCTTAAGGGGGAAGGAGAGGTGGGGTGATGCATCAAACCAGAGTTTGATATAAGCACAGGTACTGTTCCAAAAACCAACTATGGAATAGACAAGACCTACACCTTCCTCAGTGAAAGGGACTCAAAACCCCATATTTCCCGCAGAGGAATAGATCTGACTAGTAAGAATCTTAAAACCTATGTATTGATATGTCTCCGTAAGGGAATCAAGTGTGTCTAGACTGGCATAAACATGGCAGCGAGAATCAGCTCAAACCCACTCTAAAAAGGAATTTCAAAAACAGAACAAAGAAACAGGGAAATTCTTTACAATTCCTTCAGGGTCTCTGATGCAACCTGGAATGACCCTATCTACGATGACAGCTGGATGTGGCATGAGGCTGGACACTTGGGACTGAGAGGATTGGTGAGATTGGGTGAGCAAATGCAGACCCTTTAAAGCAATAATGCATGGCAAGCATTCCATGGGTCCCACCTCTCCAGGTTGAAGGGAATATTACTACAGCTATAACATGTACGGGAAACCTAGAGAATGGACACACTGTGAATACGAAAGGTTTCTAAAACTCAACGAAGAGTCCCTCTCCTGGTGCTCCGGTTTGACTTTCCAACAGCTTAACTATCAATCTCCCAACTTGGAGAGACAGCCCCTTTAAGCTCCTGGTTCACACAGGTTGCCCATTTGGCAGAGGAGGAAAGGGAAGAGGGAGAACCAATGAGAGAGTAGCTGTTAGGCATTTGGATGGGCACATGTCACTCTAATTTCCCGGCAGGAAGAAGAATTAACCAAAGTCTCAGCCACCCACCGGGAACCAGTATAGGTCCTGAACCAAATGTTTGGACTTGCGTTCAGCTCACAAAAAACGAGTTGAAAAATGGAGCTCAGGGGCACAGCAATTCACAAACTGGCAGAGTAATCAAGGCCAACTATCGTCCAAAAATCTGTTGAGGGAAGGCAACGAGGCGGACTTGAATGCGAGGCAGAATAGCAGGAAACAGATTTCAAGAGGTACGTTAGAATCGCCTGTAAAGCACAGGAAGAGGGGCACAACTTCGACAATGATGCACTTGGCCAAAAAGGGCGTATGCGTTTTCTCCTGAATATATTCAGGAGAAAACGCATACGCCCTTTTTGGCCAAGCAAGCAAGCGGGCAATGCAAATCTGCACTACAAAGAAGTATCACTTCCCACCGGTCAAAAGGGACATCCACAAAATGTGTAAAAACCAGAAAGGCAAGACAGGCCCTGGAGAACAGGGAGCCTTGTTATGCTGATGGGCGGGATGTAAGTTGCCAACTGCCTCACTGGAGGAGTGCATTGTGTTCCCTAAAACAAGTAAACAACAGAGCTACAGAGCCAAGGGCACTTCCAGTCTAGGGAATATACCTTGGGAAAACTGAAAATCCATAAGACAGAGCCACCCCCAAATTGAGGGCTGCACTGCTTACAAGAACCTCAACCTGGGTACACCTGAAATATCCCAGGAAATATAAAAATGGTTCAAAACATTGTGGAACTTACGTACGATGGAATATCCCTCAGCCAGGAAATCAATGTCATAAGACCTGTAGCAGCAAAATGAGTGGATTCAGGTACGATGATTCTAAGTGAAAGAAGTCACACAGAAAAAGAAACTTATCATAAGATATCACTTAGGAAGATCCTGTAAACATGGCTACACATGAACTGAGTTAGGAAAGAGAACAGAGTCTCACATTTAGAAAACACTCTTATGCCTGCTTAAGGGGGAAGGAGAGGTGGGGTGATGCATCAAACCAGAGTTTGATATAAGCACAGGTACTGTTCCAAAAACCAACTATGGAATAGACAAGACCTACACCTTCCTCAGTGAAAGGGACTCAAAACCCCATATTTCCCGCAGAGGAATAGATCTGACTAGTAAGAATCTTAAAACCTATGTATTGATATGTCTCCGTAAGGGAATCAAGTGTGTCTAGACTGGCATAAACATGGCAGCGAGAATCAGCTCAAACCCACTCTAAAAAGGAATTTCAAAAACAGAACAAAGAAACAGGGAAATTCTTTACAATTCCTTCAGGGTCTCTGATGCAACCTGGAATGACCCTATCTACGATGACAGCTGGATGTGGCATGAGGCTGGACACTTGGGACTGAGAGGATTGGTGAGATTGGGTGAGCAAATGCAGACCCTTTAAAGCAATAATGCATGGCAACCATTCCATGGGTCCCACCTCTCCAGGTTGAAGGGAATATTACTACAGCTATAACATGTACGGGAAACCTAGAGAATGGACACACTGTGAATACGAAAGGTTTCTAAAACTCAACGGAGAGTCCCTCTCCTGGTGCTCGGGTTTGACTTTCCAACAGCTTTACTATCAATCTCCCAACTTGGAGAGACAGCCCCTTTAAGCTCCTGGTTCACACAGGTTGCCCATTTGGCAGAGGAGGAAAGGGAAGAGGGAGAACCAATGAGAGAGTAGCTGTTAGGCATTTGGATGGGCACATGTCACTCTAATTTCCCGGCAGGAAGAAGAATTAACCAAAGTCTCAGCCACCCACCGGGAACCAGTATAGGTCCTGAACCAAATGTTTGGACTTGCGTTCAGCTCACAAAAAACGAGTTGAAAAATGGAGCTCAGGGGCACAGCAATTCACAAACTGGCAGAGTAATCAAGGCCAACTATCGTCCAAAAATCTGTTGAGGGAAGGCAACGAGGCGGACTTGAATGCGAGGCAGAATAGCAGGAAACAGATTTCAAGAGGTACGTTAGAATCGCCTGTAAAGCACAGGAAGAGGGGCACAACTTCGACAATGATGCACTTGGCCAAAAAGGGCGTATGCGTTTTCTCCTGAATATATTCAGGAGAAAACGCATACGCCCTTTTTGGCCAAGCAAGCAAGCGGGCAATGCAAATCTGCACTACAAAGAAGTATCACTTCCCAACGGTCAAAAGGGACATCCACAAAATGTGTAAAAACCAGAAAGGCAAGACAGGCCCTGGAGAACAGGGAGCCTTGTTATGCTGATGGGCGGGATGTAAGTTGCCAACTGCCTCACTGGAGGAGTGCATTGTGTTCCCTAAAACAAGTAAACAACAGAGCTACAGAGCCAAGGGCACTTCCAGTCTAGGGAATATACCTTGGGAAAACTGAAAATCCATAAGACAGAGCCACCCCCAAATTGAGGGCTGCACTGCTTACAAGAACCTCAACCTGGGTACACCTGAAATATCCCAGGAAATATAAAAATGGTTCAAAACATTGTGGAACTTACGTACGATGGAATATCCCTCAGCCATGAAATCAATGTCATAAGACCAGTAGCAGCAAAATGAGTGGATTCAGGTACGATGATTCTAAGGGAAAGAAGTCACACAGAAAAAGAAACTTATCATAAGATATCACTTAGGAAGATCCTGTAAACATGGCTACACATGAACTGAGTTAGGAAAGAGAACAGAGTCTCACATTTAGAAAACACTCTTATGCCTGCTTAAGGGGGAAGGAGAGGTGGGGTGATGCATCAAACCAGAGTTTGATATAAGCACAGGTACTGTTCCAAAAACCAACTATGGAATAGACAAGACCTACACCTTCCTCAGTGAAAGGGACTCAAAACCCCATATTTCCCGCAGAGGAATAGATCTGACTAGTAAGAATCTTAAAACCTATGTATTGATATGTCTCCGTAAGGGAATCAAGTGTGTCTAGACTGGCATAAACATGGCAGCGAGAATCAGCTCAAACCCACTCTAAAAAGGAATTTCAAAAACAGAACAAAGAAACAGGGAAATTCTTTACAATTCCTTCAGGGTCTCTGATGCAACCTGGAATGACCCTATCTACGATGACAGCTGGATGTGGCATGAGGCTGGACACTTGGGACTGAGAGGATTGGTGAGATTGGGTGAGCAAATGCAGACCCTTTAAAGCAATAATGCATGGCAAGCATTCCATGGGTCCCACCTCTCCAGGTTGAAGGGAATATTACTACAGCTATAACATGTACGGGAAACCTAGAGAATGGACACACTGTGAATACGAAAGGTTTCTAAAACTCAACGAAGAGTCCCTCTCCTGGTGCTCCGGTTTGACTTTCCAACAGCTTTACTATCAATCTCCCAACTTGGAGAGACAGCCCCTTTAAGCTCCTGGTTCACACAGGTTGCCCATTTGGCAGAGGAGGAAAGGGAAGAGGGAGAACCAATGAGAGAGTAGCTGTTAGGCATTTGGATGGGCACATGTCACTCTAATTTCCCGGCAGGAAGAAGAATTAACCAAAGTCTCAGCCACCCACCGGGAACCAGTATAGGTCCTGAACCAAATGTTTGGACTTGCGTTCAGCTCACAAAAAACGAGTTGAAAAATGGAGCTCAGGGGCACAGCAATTCACAAACTGGCAGAGTAATCAAGGCCAACTATCGTCCAAAAATCTGTTGAGGGAAGGCAACGAGGCGGACTTGAATGCGAGGCAGAATAGCAGGAAACAGATTTCAAGAGGTACGTTAGAATCGCCTGTAAAGCACAGGAAGAGGGGCACAACTTCGACAATGATGCACTTGGCCAAAAAGGGCGTATGCGTTTTCTCCTGAATATATTCAGGAGAAAACGCATACGCCCTTTTTGGCCAAGCAAGCAAGCGGGCAATGCAAATCTGCACTACAAAGAAGTATCACTTCCCACCGGTCAAAAGGGACATCCACAAAATGTGTAAAAACCAGAAAGGCAAGACAGGCCCTGGAGAACAGGGAGCCTTGTTATGCTGATGGGCGGGATGTAAGTTGCCAACTGCCTCACTGGAGGAGTGCATTGTGTTCCCTAAAACAAGTAAACAACAGAGCTACAGAGCCAAGGGCACTTCCAGTCTAGGGAATATACCTTGGGAAAACTGAAAATCCATAAGACAGAGCCACCCCCAAATTGAGGGCTGCACTGCTTACAAGAACCTCAACCTGGCTACACCTGAAATATCCCAGGAAATATAAAAATGGTTCAAAACATTGTGGAACTTACGTACGATGGAATATCCCTCAGCCATGAAATCAATGTCATAAGACCAGTAGCAGCAAAATGAGTGGATTCAGGTACGATGATTCTAAGTGAAAGAAGTCACACAGAAAAAGAAACTTATCATAAGATATCACTTAGGAAGATCCTGTAAACATGGCTACACATGAACTGAGTTAGGCAAGAGAACAGAGTCTCAAATTTAGAAAACACTCTTATGCCTGCTTAAGGGGGAAGGAGAGGTGGGGTGATGCATCAAACCAGAGTTTGATATAAGCACAGGTACTGTTCCAAAAACCAACTATGGAATAGACAAGACCTACACCTTCCTCAGTGAAAGGGACTCAAAACCCCATATTTCCCGCAGAGGAATAGATCTGACTAGTAAGAATCTTAAAACCTATGTATTGATATGTCTCCGTAAGGGAATCAAGTGTGTCTAGACTGGCATAAACATGGCAGCGAGAATCAGCTCAAACCCACTCTAAAAAGGAATTTCAAAAACAGAACAAAGAAACAGGGAAATTCTTTACAATTCCTTCAGGGTCTCTGATGCAACCTGGAATGACCCTATCTACGATGACAGCTGGATGTGGCATGAGGCTGGACACTTGGGACTGAGAGGATTGGTGAGATTGGGTGAGCAAATGCAGACCCTTTAAAGCAATAATGCATGGCAAGCATTCCATGGGTCCCACCTCTCCAGGTTGAAGGGAATATTACTACAGCTATAACATGTACGGGAAACCTAGAGAATGGACACACTGTGAATATGAAAGGTTTCTAAAACTCAACGAAGAGTCCCTCTCCTGGTGCTCCGGTTTGACTTTCCAACAGCTTAACTATCAATCTCCCAACTTGGAGAGACAGCCCCTTTAAGCTCCTGGTTCACACAGGTTGCCCATTTGGCAGAGGAAGAAAGGGAAGAGGGAGAACCAATGAGAGAGTAGCTGTTAGGCATTTGGATGGGCACATGTCACTCTAATTTCCCGGCAGGAAGAAGAATTAACCAAAGTCTCAGCCACCCACCGGGAACCAGTATAGGTCCTGAACCAAATGTTTGGACTTGCGTTCAGCTCACAAAAAACGAGTTGAAAAATGGAGCTCAGGGGCACAGCAATTCACAAACTGGCAGAGTAATCAAGGCCAACTATCGTCCAAAAATCTGTTGAGGGAAGGCAACGAGGCGGACTTGAATGCGAGGCAGAATAGCAGGAAACAGATTTCAAGAGGTACGTTAGAATCGCCTGTAAAGCACAGGAAGAGGGGCACAACTTCGACAATGATGCACTTGGCCAAAAAGGGCGTATGCGTTTTCTCCTGAATATATTCAGGAGAAAACGCATACGCCCTTTTTGGCCAAGCAAGCAAGCGGGCAATGCAAATCTGCACTACAAAGAAGTATCACTTCCCACCGGTCAAAAGGGACATCCACAAAATGTGTAAAAACCAGAAAGGCAAGACAGGCCCTGGAGAACAGGGAGCCTTGTTATGCTGATGGGCGGGATGTAAGTTGCCAACTGCCTCACTGGAGGAGTGCATTGTGTTCCCTAAAACAAGTAAACAACAGAGCTACAGAGCCAAGGGCACTTCCAGTCTAGGGAATATACCTTGGGAAAACTGAAAATCCATAAGACAGAGCCACCCCCAAATTGAGGGCTGCACTGCTTACAAGAACCTCAACCTGGGTACACCTGAAATATCCCAGGAAATATAAAAATGGTTCCAAACATTGTGGAACTTACGTACGATGGAATATCCCTCAGCCATGAAATCAATGTCATAAGACCAGTAGCAGCAAAATGAGTGGATTCAGGTACGATGATTCTAAGTGAAAGAAGTCACACAGAAAAAGAAACTTATCATAAGATATCACTTAGGAAGATCCTGTAAACATGGCAACACATGAACTGAGTTAGGTAAGAGAACAGAGTCTCACATTTAGAAAACACTCTTATGCCTGCTTAAGGGGGAAGGAGAGGTGGGGTGATGCATCAAACCAGAGTTTGATATAAGCACAGGTACTGTTCCAAAAACCAACTATGGAATAGACAAGACCTACACCTTCCTCAGTGAAAGGGACTCAAAACCCCATATTTCCCGCAGAGGAATAGATCTGACTAGTAAGAATCTTAAAACCTATGTATTGATATGTCTCCGTAAGGGAATCAAGTGTGTCTAGACTGGCATAAACATGGCAGCGAGAATCAGCTCAAACCCACTCTAAAAAGGAATTTCAAAAACAGAACAAAGAAACAGGGAAATTCTTTACAATTCCTTCAGGGTCTCTGATGCAACCTGGAATGACCCTATCTACGATGACAGCTGGATGTGGCATGAGGCTGGACACTTGGGACTGAGAGGATTGGTGAGATTGGGTGAGCAAATGCAGACCCTTTAAAGCAATAATGCATGGCAACCATTCCATGGGTCCCACCTCTCCAGGTTGAAGGGAATATTACTACAGCTATAACATGTACGGGAAACCTAGAGAATGGACACACTGTGAATACGAAAGGTTTCTAAAACTCAACGAAGAGTCCCTCTCCTGGTGCTCCGGTTTGGCTTTCCAACAGCTTTACTATCAATCTCCCAACTTGGAGAGACAGCCCCTTTAAGCTCCTGGTTCACACAGGTTGCCCATTTGGCAGAGGAGGAAAGGGAAGAGGGAGAACCAATGAGAGAGTAGCTGTTAGGCATTTGGATGGGCACATGTCACTCTAATTTCCCGGCAGGAAGAAGAATTCACCAAAGTCTCAGCCACCCACCGGGAACCAGTATAGGTCCTGAACCAAATGTTTGGACTTGCGTTCAGCTCACAAAAAACGAGTTGAAAAATGGAGCTCAGGGGCACAGCAATTCACAAACTGGCAGAGTAATCAAGGCCAACTATCGTCCAAAAATCTGTTGAGGGAAGGCAACGAGGCGGACTTGAATGCGAGGCAGAATAGCAGGAAACAGATTTCAAGAGGTACGTTAGAATCGCCTGTAAAGCACAGGAAGAGGGGCACAACTTCGACAATGATGCACTTGGCCAAAAAGGGCGTATGCGTTTTCTCCTGAATATATTCAGGAGAAAACGCATACGCCCTTTTTGGCCAAGCAAGCAAGCGGGCAATGCAAATCTGCACTACAAAGAAGTATCACTTCCCACCGGTCAAAAGGGACATCCACAAAATGTGTAAAAACCAGAAAGGCAAGACAGGCCCTGGAGAACAGGGAGCCTTGTTATGCTGATGGGCGGGATGTAAGTTGCCAACTGCCTCACTGGAGGAGTGCATTGTGTTCCCTAAAACAAGTAAACAACAGAGCTACAGAGCCAAGGGCACTTCCAGTCTAGGGAATATACCTTGGGAAAACTGAAAATCCATAAGACAGAGCCACCCCCAAATTGAGGGCTGCACTGCTTACAAGAACCTCAACCTGGCTACACCTGAAATATCCCAGGAAATATAAAAATGGTTCAAAACATTGTGGAACTTACGTACGATGGAATATCCCTCAGCCAGGAAATCAATGTCATAAGACCAGTAGCAGCAAAATGAGTGGATTCAGGTACGATGATTCTAAGTGAAAGAAGTCACACAGGAAAAGAAACTTATCATAAGATATCACTTAGGAAGATCCTGTAAACATGGCTACACATGAACTGAGTTAGGCAAGAGAACAGAGTCTCACATTTAGAAAACACTCTTATGCCTGCTTAAGGGGGAAGGAGAGGTGGGGTGATGCATCAAACCAGAGTTTGATATAAGCACAGGTACTGTTCCAAAAACCAACTATGGAATAGACAAGACCTACACCTTCCTCAGTGAAAGGGACTCAAAACCCCATATTTCCCGCAGAGGAATAGATCTGACTAGTAAGAATCTTAAAACCTATGTATTGATATGTCTCCGTAAGGGAATCAAGTGTGTCTAGACTGGCATAAACATGGCAGCGAGAATCAGCTCAAACCCACTCTAAAAAGGAATTTCAAAAACAGAACAAAGAAACAGGGAAATTCTTTACAATTCCTTCAGGGTCTCTGATGCAACCTGGAATGACCCTATCTACGATGACAGCTGGATGTGGCATGAGGCTGGACACTTGGGACTGAGAGGATTGGTGAGATTGGGTGAGCAAATGCAGACCCTTTAAAGCAATAATGCATGGCAAGCATTCCATGGGTCCCACCTCTCCAGGTTGAAGGGAATATTACTACAGCTATAACATGTACGGGAAACCTAGAGAATGGACACACTGTGAATACGAAAGGTTTCTAAAACTCAACGAAGAGTCCCTCTCCTGGTGCTCCGGTTTGGCTTTCCAACAGCTTTACTATCAATCTCCCAACTTGGAGAGACAGCCCCTTTAAGCTCCTGGTTCACACAGGTTGCCCATTTGGCAGAGGAGGAAAGGGAAGAGGGAGAACCAATGAGAGAGTAGCTGTTAGGCATTTGGATGGGCACATGTCACTCTAATTTCCCGGCAGGAAGAAGAATTCACCAAAGTCTCAGCCACCCACCGGGAACCAGTATAGGTCCTGAACCAAATGTTTGGACTTGCGTTCAGCTCACAAAAAACGAGTTGAAAAATGGAGCTCAGGGGCACAGCAATTCACAAACTGGCAGAGTAATCAAGGCCAACTATCGTCCAAAAATCTGTTGAGGGAAGGCAACGAGGCGGACTTGAATGCGAGGCAGAATAGCAGGAAACAGATTTCAAGAGGTACGTTAGAATCGCCTGTAAAGCACAGGAAGAGGGGCACAACTTCGACAATGATGCACTTGGCCAAAAAGGGCGTATGCGTTTTCTCCTGAATATATTCAGGAGAAAACGCATACGCCCTTTTTGGCCAAGCAAGCAAGCGGGCAATGCAAATCTGCACTACAAAGAAGTATCACTTCCCACCGGTCAAAAGGGACATCCACAAAATGTGTAAAAACCAGAAAGGCAAGACAGGCCCTGGAGAACAGGGAGCCTTGTTATGCTGATGGGCGGGATGTAAGTTGCCAACTGCCTCACTGGAGGAGTGCATTGTGTTCCCTAAAACAAGTAAACAACAGAGCTACAGAGCCAAGGGCACTTCCAGTCTAGGGAATATACCTTGGGAAAACTGAAAATCCATAAGACAGAGCCACCCCCAAATTGAGGGCTGCACTGCTTACAAGAACCTCAACCTGGGTACACCTGAAATATCCCAGGAAATATAAAAATGGTTCAAAACATTGTGGAACTTACGTACGATGGAATATCCCTCAGCCATGAAATCAATGTCATAAGACCTGTAGCAGCAAAATGAGTGGATTCAGGTACGATGATTCTAAGTGAAAGAAGTCACACAGAAAAAGAAACTTATCATAAGGTATCACTTAGGAAGATCCTGTAAACATGGCTACACATGAACTGAGTTAGGAAAGAGAACAGAGTCTCACATTTAGAAAACACTCTTATGCCTGCTTAAGGGGGAAGGAGAGGTGGGGTGATGCATCAAACCAGAGTTTGATATAAGCACAGGTACTGTTCCAAAAACCAACTATGGAATAGACAAGACCTACACCTTCCTCAGTGAAAGGGACTCAAAACCCCATATTTCCCACAGAGGAATAGATCTGACTAGTAAGAATCTTAAAACCTATGTATTGATATGTCTCCGTAAGGGAATCAAGTGTGTCTAGACTGGCATAAACATGGCAGCGAGAATCAGCTCAAACCCACTCTAAAAAGGAATTTCAAAAACAGAACAAAGAAACAGGGAAATTCTTTACAATTCCTTCAGGGTCTCTGATGCAACCTGGAATGACCCTATCTACGATGACAGCTGGATGTGGCATGAGGCTGGACACTTGGGACTGAGAGGATTGGTGAGATTGGGTGAGCAAATGCAGACCCTTTAAAGCAATAATGCATGGCAACCATTCCATGGGTCCCACCTCTCCAGGTTGAAGGGAATATTACTACAGCTATAACATGTACGGGAAACCTAGAGAATGGACACACTGTGAATACGAAAGGTTTCTAAAACTCAACGAAGAGTCCCTCTCCTGGTGCTCCGGTTTGACTTTCCAACAGCTTTACTATCAATCTCCCAACTTGGAGAGACAGCCCCTTTAAGCTCCTGGTTCACACAGGTTGCCCATTTGGCAGAGGAGGAAAGGGAAGAGGGAGAACCAATGAGAGAGTAGCTGTTAGGCATTTGGATGGGCACATGTCACTCTAATTTCCCGGCAGGAAGAAGAATTCACCAAAGTCTCAGCCACCCACCGGGAACCAGTATAGGTCCTGAACCAAATGTTTGGACTTGCGTTCAGCTCACAAAAAATGAGTTGAAAAATGGAGCTCAGGGGCACAGCAATTCACAAACTGGCAGAGTAATCAAGGCCAACTATCGTCCAAAAATCTGTTGAGGGAAGGCAACGAGGCGGACTTGAATGCGAGGCAGAATAGCAGGAAACAGATTTCAAGAGGTACGTTAGAATCGCCTGTAAAGCACAGGAAGAGGGGCACAACTTCGACAATGATGCACTTGGCCAAAAAGGGCGTATGCGTTTTCTCCTGAATATATTCAGGAGAAAACGCATACGCCCTTTTTGGCCAAGCAAGCAAGCGGGCAATGCAAATCTGCACTACAAAGAAGTATCACTTCCCACCGGTCAAAAGGGACATCCACAAAATGTGTAAAAACCAGAAAGGCAAGACAGGCCCTGGAGAACAGGGAGCCTTGTTATGCTGATGGGCGGGATGTAAGTTGCCAACTGCCTCACTGGAGGAGTGCATTGTGTTCCCTAAAACAAGTAAACAACAGAGCTACAGAGCCAAGGGCACTTCCAGTCTAGGGAATATACCTTGGGAAAACTGAAAATCCATAAGACAGAGCCACCCCCAAATTGAGGGCTGCACTGCTTACAAGAACCTCAACCTGGGTACACCTGAAATATCCCAGGAAATATAAAAATGGTTCAAAACATTGTGGAACTTACGTACGATGGAATATCCCTCAGCCATGAAATCAATGTCATAAGACCAGTAGCAGCAAAATGAGTGGATTCAGGTACGATGATTCTAAGGGAAAGAAGTCACACAGGAAAAGAAACTTATCATAAGATATCACTTAGGAAGATCCTGTAAACATGGCTACACATGAACTGAGTTAGGAAAGAGAACAGAGTCTCACATTTAGAAAACACTCTTATGCCTGCTTAAGGGGGAAGGAGAGGTGGGGTGATGCATCAAACCAGAGTTTGATATAAGCACAGGTACTGTTCCAAAAACCAACTATGGAATAGACAAGACCTACACCTTCCTCAGTGAAAGGGACTCAAAACCCCATATTTCCCGCAGAGGAATAGATCTGACTAGTAAGAATCTTAAAACCTATGTATTGATATGTCTCCGTAAGGGAATCAAGTGTGTCTAGACTGGCATAAACATGGCAGCGAGAATCAGCTCAAACCCACTCTAAAAAGGAATTTCAAAAACAGAACAAAGAAACAGGGAAATTCTTTACAATTCCTTCAGGGTCTCTGATGCAACCTGGAATGACCCTATCTACGATGACAGCTGGATGTGGCATGAGGCTGGACACTTGGGACTGAGAGGATTGGTGAGATTGGGTGAGCAAATGCAGACCCTTTAAAGCAATAATGCATGGCAACCATTCCACGGGTCCCACCTCTCCAGGTTGAAGGGAATATTACTACAGCTATAACATGTACGGGAAACCTAGAGAATGGACACACTGTGAATACGAAAGGTTTCTAAAACTCAACGAAGAGTCCCTCTCCTGGTGCTCCGGTTTGACTTTCCAACAGCTTTACTATCAATCTCCCAACTTGGAGAGACAGCCCCTTTAAGCTCCTGGTTCACACAGGTTGCCCATTTGGCAGAGGAGGAAAGGGAAGAGGGAGAACCAATGAGAGAGTAGCTGTTAGGCATTTGGATGGGCACATGTCACTCTAATTTCCCGGCAGGAAGAAGAATTAACCAAAGTCTCAGCCACCCACCGGGAACCAGTATAGGTCCTGAACCAAATGTTTGGACTTGCGTTCAGCTCACAAAAAACGAGTTGAAAAATGGAGCTCAGGGGCACAGCAATTCACAAACTGGCAGAGTAATCAAGGCCAACTATCGTCCAAAAATCTGTTGAGGGAAGGCAACGAGGCGGACTTGAATGCGAGGCAGAATAGCAGGAAACAGATTTCAAGAGGTACGTTAGAATCGCCTGTAAAGCACAGGAAGAGGGGCACAACTTCGACAATGATGCACTTGGCCAAAAAGGGCGTATGCGTTTTCTCCTGAATATATTCAGGAGAAAACGCATACGCCCTTTTTGGCCAAGCAAGCAAGCGGGCAATGCAAATCTGCACTACAAAGAAGTATCACTTCCCACCGGTCAAAAGGGACATCCACAAAATGTGTAAAAACCAGAAAGGCAAGACAGGCCCTGGAGAACAGGGAGCCTTGTTATGCTGATGGGCGGGATGTAAGTTGCCAACTGCCTCACTGGAGGAGTGCATTGTGTTCCCTAAAACAAGTAAACAACAGAGCTACAGAGCCAAGGGCACTTCCAGTCTAGGGAATATACCTTGGGAAAACTGAAAATCCATAAGACAGAGCCACCCCCAAATTGAGGGCTGCACTGCTTACAAGAACCTCAACCTGGGTACACCTGAAATATCCCAGGAAATATAAAAATGGTTCAAAACATTGTGGAACTTACGTACGATGGAATATCCCTCAGCCATGAAATGAATGTCATAAGACCAGTAGCAGCAAAATGAGTGGATTCAGGTACGATGATTCTAAGTGAAAGAAGTCACACAGAAAAAGAAACTTATCATAAGATATCACTTAGGAAGATCCTGTAAACATGGCTACACATGAACTGAGTTAGGAAAGAGAACAGAGTCTCACATTTAGAAAACACTCTTATGCCTGCTTAAGGGGGAAGGAGAGGTGGGGTGATGCATCAAACCAGAGTTTGATATAAGCACAGGTACTGTTCCAAAAACCAACTATGGAATAGACAAGACCTACACCTTCCTCAGTGAAAGGGACTCAAAACCCCATATTTCCCGCAGAGGAATCGATCTGACTAGTAAGAATCTTAAAACCTATGTATTGATATGTCTCCGTAAGGGAATCAAGTGTGTCTAGACTGGCATAAACATGGCAGCGAGAATCAGCTCAAACCCACTCTAAAAAGGAATTTCAAAAACAGAACAAAGAAACAGGGAAATTCTTTACAATTCCTTCAGGGTCTCTGATGCAACCTGGAATGACCCTATCTACGATGACAGCTGGATGTGTCATGAGGCTGGACACTTGGGACTGAGAGGATTGGAGAGATTGGGTGAGCAAATGCAGACCCTTTATAGCAATAATGCATGGCACCCATTCCATGATTCCCAACTCTCCAGGTTGAAGGGAATATTACTACAGCTTTAACATGTACGGGAACCCTAGAGAATGGACACACTGTGAATACGAAAGGTTTCTAAAACTCAACGAAGAGTCCCTCTCCTGGTGCTCGGGTTTGACTTTCCAACAGCTTTACTATCAATCTCCCAACTTGGAGAGACAGCCCCTTTAAGCTCCTGGTTCACACAGGTTGCCCATTTGGCAGAGGAGGAAAGGGAAGAGGGAGAACCAATGAGAGAGTAGCTGTTAGGCATTTGGATGGGCACATGTCACTCTAATTTCCCGGCAGGAAGAAGAATTCACCAAAGTCTCAGCCACCCACCGGGAACCAGTATAGGTCCTGAACCAAATGTTTGGACTTGCGTTCAGCTCACAAAAAACGAGTTGAAAAATGGAGCTCAGGGGCACAGCAATTCACAAACTGGCAGAGTAATCAAGGCCAACTATCGTCCAAAAATCTGTTGAGGGAAGGCAACGAGGCGGACTTGAATGCGAGGCAGAATAGCAGGAAACAGATTTCAAGAGGTACGTTAGAATCGCCTGTAAAGCACAGGAAGAGGGGCACAACTTCGACAATGATGCACTTGGCCAAAAAGGGCGTATGCGTTTTCTCCTGAATATATTCAGGAGAAAACGCATACGCCCTTTTTGGCCAAGCAAGCAAGCGGGCAATGCAAATCTGCACTACAAAGAAGTATCACTTCCCACCGGTCAAAAGGGACATCCACAAAATGTGTAAAAACCAGAAAGGCAAGACAGGCCCTGGAGAACAGGGAGCCTTGTTATGCTGATGGGCGGGATGTAAGTTGCCAACTGCCTCACTGGAGGAGTGCATTGTGTTCCCTAAAACAAGTAAACAACAGAGCTACAGAGCCAAGGGCACTTCCAGTCTAGGGAATATACCTTGGGAAAACTGAAAATCCATAAGACAGAGCCACCCCCAAATTGAGGGCTGCACTGCTTACAAGAACCTCAACCTGGGTACACCTGAAATATCCCAGGAAATATAAAAATGGTTCAAAACTTTGTGGAACTTACGTACGATGGAATATCCCTCAGCCATGAAATCAATGTCATAAGACCAGTAGCAGCAAAATGATTGGATTCAGGTACGATGATTCTAAGTGAAAGAAGTCACACAGAAAAAGAAACTTATCATAAGATATCACTTAGGAAGATCCTGTAAACATGGCTACACATGAACTGAGTTAGGAAAGAGAACAGAGTCTCACATTTAGAAAACACTCTTATGCCTGCTTAAGGGGGAAGGAGAGGTGGGGTGATGCATCAAACCAGAGTTTGATATAAGCACAGGTACTGTTCCAAAAACCAACTATGGAATAGACAAGACCTACACCTTCCTCAGTGAAAGGGACTCAAAACCCCATATTTCCCGCAGAGGAATAGATCTGACTAGTAAGAATCTTAAAACCTATGTATTGATATGTCTCCGTAAGGGAATCAAGTGTGTCTAGACTGGCATAAATATGGCAGCGAGAATCAGCTCAAACCCACTCTAAAAAGGAATTTCAAAAACAGAACAAAGAAACAGGGAAATTCTTAACAATTCCTTCAGGGTCTCTGATGCAACCTGGAATGACCCTATCTACAATGACAGCTGGATGCGGCATGAGGCTGGACACTTGGGACTGAGAGGATTGGAGATATTGGGTGAGCAAAGGCAGACCCTTTATAGCAATAATGCATGGCACCCATTCCATGATTCCCAACTCTCCAGGTTGAAGGGAATATTACTACAGCTTTAACATGTACGGGAAACCTAGAGAATGGACACACTGTGAATACAAAAGGTTTCTAAAACTCAACGAAGAGTCCCTCTCCTGGTGCTCTGGTTTGACTTTCCAACTGCTTTACTATCAATCTCCCAACTTGGAGAGACAGCCCCTTTAAGCTCCTGGTTCACACAGGTTGCCAATTTGGCAGAGGAGGAAAGGGAAGAGGGAGAACCAATGAGAGAGTCGCTGTTAGGCATTTGGATGGGCACATGTCACTCTAATTTCCCGGCAGGAAGAAGAATTAACCAAAGTCTCAGCCACCCACAGGGAACCAGTATAGGTCCTGAACCAAAAGTTTGGACTTGCGTTCAGCTCACAAAAAACGAGTTTGAAAATGGAGCTCAGGGGCACAGCAATTCACAAACAGGCAGAGTAATCAAGGCCAACAATCGTCCAAAAATCTGTTGAGGGAAGGCAACGAGGCGGACTTGAAATCGAGGCAGAATAGCAGGAAACAGATTTCAAGAGGTACGTTAGAATCGCCTGTAAAGCACAGGAAGAGGGGCACAACTTCGACAATGATGCACTTGGCCAAAAAGGGCGTATGCGTTTTCTCCTGAATATATTCAGGAGAACACGCATACGCCCTTTTGGCCAAGCAAGCAAGCGGGCAATGCAAATCTGCACTACAAAGAAGTATCACTTCCCACCGGTCAAAAGGGACATCCACAAAATGTGTAAAAACCAGAAAGGCAAGACAGGCCGTGGCGAAATGGGAGCATTGTTATGCTGATGGGCGGGATGTAAGTTGCCAACTGCCTCACTGGAGGAGTGCATTGTGTTCCCTAAAACAAGTAAACAACAGAGCTACAGAGCCAAGGGCACTTCCAGTCTAGGGAATATACCTTGGGAAAACTGAAAATCCATAAGACAGAGCCACCCCCAAATTGAGGGCTGCACTGCTTACAAGAACCTCAACCTGGGTACACCTGAAATATCCCAGGAAATATAAAAATGGTTCAAAACATTGTGGAACTTACGTACGATGGAATATCCCTCAGCCATGAAATCAATGTCATAAGACCAGTAGCAGCAAAATGAGTGGATTCAGGTACGATGATTCTAAGGGAAAGAAGTCACACAGAAAAAGAAACTTATCATAAGATATCACTTAGGAAGATCCTGTAAACATGGCAACACATGAACTGAGTTAGGAAAGAGAACAGAGTCTCACATTTAGAAAACACTCTTATGCCTGCTTAAGGGGGAAGGAGAGGTGGGGTGATGCATCAAACCAGAGTTTGATATAAGCACAGGTACTGTTCCAAAAACCAACTATGGAATAGACAAGACCTACACCTTCCTCAGTGAAAGGGACTCAAAACCCCATATTTCCCACAGAGGAATAGATCTGACTAGTAAGAATCTTAAAACCTATGTATTGATATGTCTCCGTAAGGGAATCAAGTGTGTCTAGACTGGCATAAACATGGCAGCGAGAATCAGCTCAAACCCACTCTAAAAAGGAATTTCAAAAACAGAACAAAGAAACAGGGAAATTCTTTACAATTCCTTCAGGGTCTCTGATGCAACCTGGAATGACCCTATCTACGATGACAGCTGGATGTGGCATGAGGCTGGACACTTGGGACTGAGAGGATTGGTGAGATTGGGTGAGCAAATGCAGACCCTTTAAAGCAATAATGCATGGCACGCATTCCATGGGTCCCACCTCTCCAGGTTGAAGGGAATATTACTACAGCTATAACATGTACGGGAAACCTAGAGAATGGACACACTGTGAATACGAAAGGTTTCTAAAACTCAACGAAGAGTCCCTCTCCTGGTGCTCGGGTTTGACATTCCAACAGCTTTACTATCAATCTCCCAACTTGGAGAGACAGCCCCTTTAAGCTCCTGGTTCACACAGGTTGCCCATTTGGCAGAGGAGGAAAGGGAAGAGGGAGAACCAATGAGAGAGTAGCTGTTAGGCATTTGGATGGGCACATGTCACTCTAATTTCCCGGCAGGAAGAAGAATTCACCAAAGTCTCAGCCACCCACCGGGAACCAGTATAGGTCCTGAACCAAATGTTTGGACTTGCGTTCAGCTCACAAAAAACGAGTTGAAAAATGGAGCTCAGGGGCACAGCAATTCACAAACTGGCAGAGTAATCAAGGCCAACTATCGTCCAAAAATCTGTTGAGGGAAGGCAACGAGGCGGACTTGAATGCGAGGCAGAATAGCAGGCAACATATTTCAAGAGGTACGTTAGAATCGCCTGTAAAGCACAGGAAGAGGGGCACAACTTCGACAATGATGCACTTGGCCACAAAGGGCGTATGCGTTTTCTCCTGAATATATTCAGGAGAAAACGCATACGCCCTTTTTGGCCAAGCAAGCAAGCGGGCAATGCAAATCTGCACTACAAAGAAGTATCACTTCCCACCGGTCAAAAGGGACATCCACAAAATGTGTAAAAACCAGAAAGGCAAGACAGGCCCTGGAGAACAGGGAGCCTTGTTATGCTGATGGGCGGGATGTAAGTTGCCAACTGCCTCACTGGAGGAGTGCATTGTGTTCCCTAAAACAAGTAAACAACAGAGCTACAGAGCCAAGGGCACTTCCAGTCTAGGGAATATACCTTGGGAAAACTGAAAATCCATAAGACAGAGCCACCCCCAAATTGAGGGCTGCACTGCTTACAAGAACCTCAACCTGGGTACACCTGAAATATCCCAGGAAATATAAAAATGGTTCAAAACATTGTGGAACTTACGTACGATGGAATATCCCTCAGCCATGAAATCAATGTCATAAGACCAGTAGCAGCAAAATGAGTGGATTCAGGTACGATGATTCTAAGTGAAAGAAGTCACACAGGAAAAGAAACTTATCATAAGATATCACTTAGGAAGATCCTGTAAACATGGCAACACATGAACTGAGTTAGGAAAGAGAACAGAGTCTCACATTTAGAAAACACTCTTATGCCTGCTTAAGGGGGAAGGAGAGGTGGGGTGATGCATCAAACCAGAGTTTGATATAAGCACAGGTACTGTTCCAAAAACCAACTATGGAATAGACAAGACCTACACCTTCCTCAGTGAAAGGGACTCAAAACCCCATATTTCCCGCAGAGGAATCGATCTGACTAGTAAGAATCTTAAAACCTATGTATTGATATGTCTCCGTAAGGGAATCAAGTGTGTCTAGACTGGCATAAACATGGCAGCGAGAATCAGCTCAAACCCACTCTAAAAAGGAATTTCAAAAACAGAACAAAGAAACAGGGAAATTCTTTACAATTCCTTCAGGGTCTCTGATGCAACCTGGAATGACCCAATCTACGATGACAGCTGGATGTGGCCTGAGGCTGGACACTTGGGACTGAGAGGATTGGAGAGATTGGGTGAGCAAATGCAGACCCTTTATAGCAATAATGCATGGCACCCATTCCATGATTCCCAACTCTCCAGGTTGAAGGGAATATTACTACAGCTTTAACATGTACGGGAAACCTAGAGAATGGACACACTGTGAATACGAAAGGTTTCTAAAACTCAACGAAGAGTCCCTCTCCTGGTGCTCCGGTTTGACTTTCCAACAGCTTTACTATCAATCTCCCAACTTGGAGAGACAGCCCCTTTAAGCTCCTGGTTCACACAGGTTGCCCATTTGGCAGAGGAGGAAAGGGAAGAGGGAGAACCAATGAGAGAGTAGCTGTTAGGCATTTGGATGGGCACATGTCACTCTAATTTCCCGGCAGGAAGAAGAATTCACCAAAGTCTCAGCCACCCACCGGGAACCAGTATAGGTCCTGAACCAAATGTTTGGACTTGCGTTCAGCTCACAAAAAACGAGTTGAAAAATGGAGCTCAGGGGCACAGCAATTCACAAACTGGCAGAGTAATCAAGGCCAACTATCGTCCAAAAATCTGTTGAGGGAAGGCAACGAGGCGGACTTGAATGCGAGGCAGAATAGCAGGAAACAGATTTCAAGAGGTACGTTAGAATCGCCTGTAAAGCACAGGAAGAGGGGCACAACTTCGACAATGATGCACTTGGCCAAAAAGGGCGTATGCGTTTTCTCCTGAATATATTCAGGAGAAAACGCATACGCCCTTTTTGGCCAAGCAAGCAAGCGGGCAATGCAAATCTGCACTACAAAGAAGTATCACTTCCCAACGGTCAAAAGGGACATCCACAAAATGTGTAAAAACCAGAAAGGCAAGACAGGCCCTGGAGAACAGGGAGCCTTGTTATGCTGATGGGCAGGATGTAAGTTGCCAACTGCCTCACTGGAGGAGTGCATTGTGTTCCCTAAAACAAGTAAACAACAGAGCTACAGAGCCAAGGGCACTTCCAGTCTAGGGAATATACCTTGGGAAAACTGAAAATCCATAAGACAGAGCCACCCCCAAATTGAGGGCTGCACTGCTTACAAGAACCTCAACCTGGGTACACCTGAAATATCCCAGGAAATATAAAAATGGTTCAAAACTTTGTGGAACTTCCGTACGATGGATAATCCCTCAGCCATGAAATCAATGTCATAAGACCAGTAGCAGCAAAATGAGTGGATTCACGTACGATGATTCTAAGGGAAAGAAGTCACACAGGAAAAGAAACTTATCATAAGATATCACTTAGGAAGATCCTGTAAACATGGCTACACATGAACTGAGTTAGGAAAGAGAACAGAGTCTCACATTTAGAAAACACTCTTATGCCTGCTTAAGGGGGAAGGAGAGGTGGGGTGATGCATCAAACCAGAGTTTGATATAAGCACAGGTACTGTTCCAAAAACCAACTATGGAATAGACAAGACCTACACCTTCCTCAGTGAAAGGGACTCAAAACCCCATATTTCCCGCAGAGGAATAGATCTGACTAGTAAGAATCTTAAAACCTATGTATTGATATGTCTCCGTAAGGGAATCAAGTGTGTCTAGACTGGCATATATATGGCAGCGAGAATCAGCTCAAACCCACTCTAAAAAGGAATTTCAAAAACAGAACAAAGAAACAGGGAAATTCTTAACAATTCCTTCAGGGTCTCTGATGCAACCTGGAATGACCCTATCTACAATGACAGCTGGATGCGGCATGAGGCTGGACACTTGGGACTGAGAGGATTGGAGAGATTGGGTGAGCAAAGGCAGACCCTTTATAGCAATAATGCATGGCACCCATTCCATGATTCCCAACTCTCCAGGTTGAAGGGAATATAACTACAGCTTTAACATGTACGGGAAACCTAGAGAATGGACACACTGTGAATACGAAAGGTTTCTAAAACTCAATGAAGAGTCCCTCTCCTGGTGCTCCGGTTTGACTTTCCATCTGCTTTACTATCAATCTCCCAACTTGGAGAGACAGCCCCTTTAAGCTCCTGGTTCACACAGGTTGCCAATTTGGCAGAGGAGGAAAGGGAAGAGGGAGAACCAATGAGAGAGTCGCTGTTAGGCATTTGGATGGGCACATGTCACTCTAATTTCCCGGCAGGAAGAAGAATTAACCAAAGTCTCAGCCACCCACCGGGAACCAGTATAGGTCCTGAACCAAATGTTTGGACTTGCGTTCAGCTCACAAAAAACGATTTTGAAAATGGAGCTCAGGGGCACAGCAATTCACAAACAGGCAGAGTAATCAAGGCCAACAATCCTCCAAAAATCTGTTGAGGGAAGGCAACGAGGCGGACTTGAAATCGAGGCAGAATAGCAGGAAACAGATTTCAAGAGGTACGTTGGAATCGCCTGTAAAGCACAGGAAGAGGGGCACAACTTCGAAAATGATGCACTTGGCCAAAAAGGGCGTATGCGTGTTCTCCTGAATATATTCAGGAGAACACGCATACGCCCTTTTGGCCAAGCAAGCAAGCGGGCAATGCAAATCTGCACTACAAAGAAGTATCACTTCCCAACGGTCAAAAGGGACATCCACAAAATGTGTAAAAACCAGAAAGGCAAGACAGGCCCTGGAGAACAGGGAGCCTTGTTATGCTGATGGGCGGGATGTAAGTTGCCAACTGCCTCACTGGAGGAGTGCATTGTGTTCCCTAAAACAAGTAAACAACAGAGCTACAGAGCCAAGGGCACTTCCAGTCTAGGGAATATACCTTGGGAAAACTGAAAATCCATAAGACAGAGCCACCCCCAAATTGAGGGCTGCACTGCTTACAAGAACCTCAACCTGGGTACACCTGAGATATCCCAGGAAATATAAAAATGGTTCAAAACATTGTGGAACTTACGTACGATGGAATATCCCTCAGCCATGAAATCAATGTCATAAGACCAGTAGCAGCAAAATGATTGGATTCAGGTACGATGATTCTAAGTGAAAGAAGTCACACAGAAAAAGAAACTTATCATAAGATATCACTTAGGAAGATCCTGTAAACATGGCTACACATGAACTGAGTTAGGAAAGAGAACAGAGTCTCACATTTAGAAAACACTCTTATGCCTGCTTAAGGGGGAAGGAGAGGTGGGGTGATGCATCAAACCAGAGTTTGATATAAGCACAGGTACTGTTCCAAAAACCAACTATGGAATAGACAAGACCTACACCTTCCTCAGTGAAAGGGACTCAAAACCCCATATTTCCCGCAGAGGAATAGATCTGACTAGTAAGAATCTTAAAACCTATGTATTGATATGTCTCCGTAAGGGAATCAAGTGTGTCTAGACTGGCATAAACATGGCAGCGAGAATCAGCTCAAACCCACTCTAAAAAGGAATTTCAAAAACAGAACAAAGAAACAGGGAAATTCTTTACAATTCCTTCAGGGTCTCTGATGCAACCTGGAATGACCCTATCTACGATGACAGCTGGATGTGGCATGAGGCTGGACACTTGGGACTGAGAGGATTGGTGAGATTGGGTGAGCAAATGCAGACCCTTTAAAGCAATAATGCATGGCAAGCATTCCATGGGTCCCACCTCTCCAGGTTGAAGGGAATATTACTACAGCTATAACATGTACGGGAACCCTAGAGAATGGACACACTGTGAATACGAAAGGTTTCTAAAACTCAACGAAGAGTCCCTCTCCTGGTGCTCCGGTTTGACTTTCCAACAGCTTTACTATCAATCTCCCAACTTGGAGAGACAGCCCCTTTAAGCTCCTGGTTCACACAGGTTGCCCATTTGGCAGAGGAGGAAAGGGAAGAGGGAGAACCAATGAGAGAGTAGCTGTTAGGCATTTGGATGGGCACATGTCACTCTAATTTCCCGGCAGGAAGAAGAATTCACCAAAGTCTCAGCCACCCACCGGGAACCAGTATAGGTCCTGAACCAAATGTTTGGACTTGCGTTCAGCTCACAAAAAACGAGTTGAAAAATGGAGCTCAGGGGCACAGCAATTCACAAACTGGCAGAGTAATCAAGGCCAACTATCGTCCAAAAATCTGTTGAGGGAAGGCAACGAGGCGGACTTGAATGCGAGGCAGAACAGCAGGAAACAGATTTCAAGAGGTACGTTAGAATCGCCTGTAAAGCACAGGAAGAGGGGCACAACTTCGACAATGATGCACTTGGCCAAAGAGGGCATATGCGTTTTCTCCTGAATATATTCAGGAGAAAACGCATACGCCCTTTTTGGCCAAGCAAGCAAGCGGGCAATGCAAATCTGCACTACAAAGAAGTATCACTTCCCAACGGTCAAAAGGGACATCCACAAAATGTGTAAAAACCAGAAAGGCAAGACAGGCCCTGGAGTACAGGGAGCCTTGTTATGCTGATGGGCGGGATGTAAGTTGCCAACTGCCTCACTGGAGGAGTGCATTGTGTTCCCTAAAACAAGTAAACAACAGAGCTACAGAGCCAAGGGCACTTCCAGTCTAGGGAATATACCTTGGGAAAACTGAAAATCCATAAGACAGAGCCACCCCCAAATTGAGGGCTGCACTGCTTACAAGAACCTCAACCTGGGTACACCTGAGATATCCCAGGAAATATAAAAATGGTTCAAAACATTGTGGAACTTACGTACGATGGAATATCCCTCAGCCACGAAATCAATGTCATAAGACCAGTAGCAGCAAAATGAGTGGATTCAGGTACGATGATTCTAAGGGAAAGAAGTCACACAGGAAAAGAAACTTATCATAAGATATCACTTAGGAAGATCCTGTAAACATGGCTACACATGAACTGAGTTAGGAAAGAGAACAGAGTCTCACATTTAGAAAACACTCTTATGCCTGCTTAAGGGGGAAGGAGAGGTGGGGTGATGCATCAAACCAGAGTTTGATATAAGCACAGGTACTGTTCCAAATACCAACTATGGAATAGACAAGACCTACACCTTCCTCAGTGAAAGGGACTCAAAACCCCATATTTCCCGCAGAGGAATAGATCTGACTAGTAAGAATCTTAAAACCTATGTATTGATATGTCTCCGTAAGGGAATCAAGTGTGTCTAGACTGGCATAAACATGGCAGCGAGAATCAGCTCAAACCCACTCTAAAAAGGAATTTCAAAAACAGAACAAAGAAACAGGGAAAATCTTTACAATTCCTTCAGGGTCTCTGATGCAACCTGGAATGACCCTATCTACGATGACAGCTGGATGTGGCATGAGGCTGGACACTTGGGACTGAGAGGATTGGTGAGATTGGGTGAGCAAATGCAGACCCTTTAAAGCAATAATGCATGGCAACCATTCCATGGGTCCCACCTCTCCAGGTTGAAGGGAATATTACTACAGCTATAACATGTACGGGAACCCTAGAGAATGGACACACTGTGAATACGAAAGGTTTCTAAAACTCAACGAAGAGTCCCTCTCCTGGTGCTCCGGTTTGACTTTCCAACAGCTTTACTATCAATCTCCCAACTTGGAGAGACAGCCCCTTTAAGCTCCTGGTTCACACAGGTTGCCCATTTGGCAGAGGAGGAAAGGGAAGAGGGAGAACCAATGAGAGAGTAGCTGTTAGGCATTTGGATGGGCACATGTCACTCTAATTTCCCGGCAGGAAGAAGAATTCACCAAAGTCTCAGCCACCCACCGGGAACCAGTATAGGTCCTGAACCAAATGTTTGGACTTGCGTTCAGCTCACAAAAAACGAGTTGAAAAATGGAGCTCAGGGGCACAGCAATTCACAAACTGGCAGAGTAATCAAGGCCAACTATCGTCCAAAAATCTGTTGAGGGAAGGCAACGAGGCGGACTTGAATGCGAGGCAGAACAGCAGGAAACAGATTTCAAGAGGTACGTTAGAATCGCCTGTAAAGCACAGGAAGAGGGGCACAACTTCGACAATGATGCACTTGGCCAAAAAGGGCGTATGCGTTTTCTCCTGAATATATTCAGGAGAAAACGCATACGCCCTTTTTGGCCAAGCAAGCAAGCGGGCAATGCAAATCTGCACTACAAAGAAGTATCACTTCCCACCGGTCAAAAGGGACATCCACAAAATGTGTAAAAACCAGAAAGGCAAGACAGGCCCTGGAGAACAGGGAGCCTTGTTATGCTGATGGGCGGGATGTAAGTTGCCAACTGCCTCACTGGAGGAGTGCATTGTGTTCCCTAAAACAAGTAAACAACAGAGCTACAGAGCCAAGGGCACTTCCAGTCTAGGGAATATACCTTGGGAAAACTGAAAATCCATAAGACAGAGCCACCCCCAAATTGAGGGCTGCACTGCTTACAAGAACCTCAACCTGGGTACACCTGAGATATCCCAGGAAATATAAAAATGGTTCAAAACATTGTGGAACTTACGTACGATGGAATATCCCTCAGCCACGAAATCAATGTCATAAGACCAGTAGCAGCAAAATGAGTGGATTCAGGTACGATGATTCTAAGGGAAAGAAGTCACACAGGAAAAGAAACTTATCATAAGATATCACTTAGGAAGATCCTGTAAACATGGCAACACATGAACTGAGTTAGGAAAGAGAACAGAGTCTCACATTTAGAAAACACTCTTATGCCTGCTTAAGGGGGAAGGAGAGGTGGGGTGATGCATCAAACCAGAGTTTGATATAAGCACAGGTACTGTTCCAAAAACCAACTATGGAATAGACAAGACCTACACCTTCCTCAGTGAAAGGGACTCAAAACCCCATATTTCCCGCAGAGGAATAGATCTGACTAGTAAGAATCTTAAAACCTATGTATTGATATGTCTCCGTAAGGGAATCAAGTGTGTCTAGACTGGCATAAACATGGCAGCGAGAATCAGCTCAAACCCACTCTAAAAAGGAATTTCAAAAACAGAACAAAGAAACAGGGAAATTCTTTACAATTCCTTCAGGGTCTCTGATGCAACCTGGAATGACCCTATCTACGATGACAGCTGGATGTGGCATGAGGCTGGACACTTGGGACTGAGAGGATTGGTGAGATGGGGTGAGCAAATGCAGACCCTTTAAAGCAATAATGCATGGCAACCATTCCATGGGTCCCACCTCTCCAGGTTGAAGGGAATATTACTACAGCTATAACATGTACGGGAACCCTAGAGAATGGACACACTGTGAATACGAAAGGTTTCTAAAACTCAACGAAGAGTCCCTCTCCTGGTGCTCCGGTTTGACTTTCCAACAGCTTTACTATCAATCTCCCAACTTGGAGAGACAGCCCCTTTAAGCTCCTGGTTCACACAGGTTGCCCATTTGGCAGAGGAGGAAAGGGAAGAGGGAGAACCAATGAGAGAGTAGCTGTTAGGCATTTGGATGGGCACATGTCACTCTAATTTCCCGGCAGGAAGAAGAATTCACCAAAGTCTCAGCCACCCACCGGGAACCAGTATAGGTCCTGAACCAAATGTTTGGACTTGCGTTCAGCTCACAAAAAACGAGTTGAAAAATGGAGCTCAGGGGCACAGCAATTCACAAACTGGCAGAGTAATCAAGGCCAACTATCGTCCAAAAATCTGTTGAGGGAAGGCAACGAGGCGGACTTGAATGCGAGGCAGAACAGCAGGAAACAGATTTCAAGAGGTACGTTAGAATCGCCTGTAAAGCACAGGAAGAGGGGCACAACTTCGACAATGATGCACTTGGCCAAAAAGGGCGTATGCGTTTTCTCCTGAATATATTCAGGAGAAAACGCATACGCCCTTTTTGGCCAAGCAAGCAAGCGGGCAATGCAAATCTGCACTACAAAGAAGTATCACTTCCCACCGGTCAAAAGGGACATCCACAAAATGTGTAAAAACCAGAAAGGCAAGACAGGCCCTGGAGAACAGGGAGCCTTGTTATGCTGATGGGCGGGATGTAAGTTGCCAACTGCCTCACTGGAGGAGTGCATTGTGTTCCCTAAAACAAGTAAACAACCGAGCTACAGAGCCAAGGGCACTTCCAGTCTAGGGAATATACCTTGGGAAAACTGAAAATCCATAAGACAGAGCCACCCCCAAATTGAGGGCTGCACTGCTTACAAGAACCTCAACCTGGGTACACCTGAAATATCCCAGGAAATATAAAAATGGTTCAAAACATTGTGGAACTTACGTACGATGGAATATCCCTCAGCCACGAAATCAATGTCATAAGACCAGTAGCAGCAAAATGAGTGGATTCAGGTACGATGATTCTAAGGGAAAGAAGTCACACAGGAAAAGAAACTTATCATAAGATATCACTTAGGAAGATCCTGTAAACATGGCAACACATGAACTGAGTTAGGAAAGAGAACAGAGTCTCACATTTAGAAAACACTCTTATGCCTGCTTAAGGGGGAAGGAGAGGTGGGGTGATGCATCAAACCAGAGTTTGATATAAGCACAGGTACTGTTCCAAAAACCAACTATGGAATAGACAAGACCTACACCTTCCTCAGTGAAAGGGACTCAAAACCCCATATTTCCCGCAGAGGAATAGATCTGACTAGTAAGAATCTTAAAACCTATGTATTGATATGTCTCCGTAAGGGAACCAAGTGTGTCTAGACTGGCATAAACATGGCAGCGAGAATCAGCTCAAACCCACTCTAAAAAGGAATTTCAAAAACAGAACAAAGAAACAGGGAAATTCTTTACAATTCCTTCAGGGTCTCTGATGCAACCTGGAATGACCCTATCTACGATGACAGCTGGATGTGGCATGAGGCTGGACACTTGGGACTGAGAGGATTGGTGAGATTGGGTGAGCAAATGCAGACCCTTTAAAGCAATAATGCATGGCAAGCATTCCATGGGTCCCACCTCTCCAGGTTGAAGGGAATATTACTACAGCTATAACATGTATGGGAAACCTAGAGAATGGACACACTGTGAATACGAAAGGTTTCTAAAACTCAACGAAGAGTCCCTCTCCTGGTGCTACGGTTTGACTTTCCAACAGCTTTACTATCAATCTCCCAACTTGGAGAGACAGCCCCTTTAAGCTCCTGGTTCACACAGGTTGCCCATTTGGCAGAGGAGGAAAGGGAAGAGGGAGAACCAATGAGAGAGTAGCTGTTAGGCATTTGGATGGGCACATGTCACTCTAATTTCCCGGCAGGAAGAAGAATTCACCAAAGTCTCAGCCACCCACCGGGAACCAGTATAGGTCCTGAACCAAATGTTTGGACTTGCGTTCAGCTCACAAAAAACGAGTTGAAAAATGGAGCTCAGGGGCACAGCAATTCACAAACTGGCAGAGTAATCAAGGCCAACTATCGTCCAAAAATCTGTTGAGGGAAGGCAACGAGGCGGACTTGAATGCGAGGCAGAATAGCAGGAAACAGATTTCAAGAGGTACGTTAGAATCGCCTGTAAAGCACAGGAAGAGGGGCACAACTTCGACAATGATGCACTTGGCCAAAAAGGGCGTATGCGTTTTCTCCTGAATATATTCAGGAGAAAATGCATACGCCCTTTTTGGCCAAGCAAGCAAGCGGGCAATGCAAATCTGCACTACAAAGAAGTATCACTTCCCACCGGTCAAAAGGGACATCCACAAAATGTGTAAAAACCAGAAAGGCAAGACAGGCCCTGGAGAACAGGGAGCCTTGTTATGCTGATGGGCGGGATGTAAGTTGCCAACTGCCTCACTGGAGGAGTGCATTGTGTTCCCTAAAACAAGTAAACAACAGAGCTACAGAGCCAAGGGCACTTCCAGTCTAGGGAATATACCTTGGGAAAACTGAAAATCCATAAGACAGAGCCACCCCCAAATTGAGGGCTGCACTGCTTACAAGAACCTCAACCTGGGTACACCTGAGATATCCCAGGAAATATAAAAATGGTTCAAAACATTGTGGAACTTACGTACGATGGAATATCCCTCAGCCACGAAATCAATGTCATAAGACCAGTAGCAGCAAAATGAGTGGATTCAGGTACGATGATTCTAAGTGAAAGAAGTCACACAGGAAAAGAAACTTATCATAAGATATCACTTAGGAAGATCCTGTAAACATGGCTACACATGAACTGAGTTAGGAAAGAGAACAGAGTCTCACATTTAGAAAACACTCTTATGCCTGCTTAAGGGGGAAGGAGAGGTGGGGTGTTGCATCAAACCAGAGTTTGATATAAGCACAGGTACTGTTCCAAAAACCAACTATGGAATAGACAAGACCTACACCTTCCTCAGTGAAAGGGACTCAAAACCCCATATTTCCCGCAGAGGAATTGATCTGACTAGTAAGAATCTTAAAACCTATGTATTGATATGTCTCCGTAAGGGAACCAAGTGTGTCTAGACTGGCATAAACATGGCAGCGAGAATCAGCTCAAACCCACTCTAAAAAGGAATTTCAAAAACAGAAAAAAGAAACAAGGAAATTCTTTACAATTCCTTCAGGGTCTCTGATGCCACCTGGAATGACCCTATCTACGATGACAGCTGGATGTGGCATGAGGCTGGACACTTGGGACTGAGAGGATTGGTGAGATTGGGTGAGCAAATGCAGACCCTTTAAAGCAATAATGCATGGCAACCATTCCATGGGTCCCACCTCTCCAGGTTGAAGGGAATATTACTACAGCTATAACATGTACGGGAACCCTAGAGAATGGACACACTGTGAATACGAAAGGTTTCTAAAACTCAACGAAGAGTCCCTCTCCTGGTGCTCCGGTTTGACTTTCCAACAGCTTTACTATCAATCTCCCAACTTGGAGAGACAGCCCCTTTAAGCTCCTGGTTCACACAGGTTGCCCATTTGGCAGAGGAGGAAAGGGAAGAGGGAGAACCAATGAGAGAGTAGCTGTTAGGCATTTGGATGGGCACATGTCACTCTAATTTCCCGGCAGGAAGAAGAATTAACCAAAGTCTCAGCCACCCACCGGGAACCAGTATAGGTCCTGAACCAAATGTTTGGACTTGCGTTCAGCTCACAAAAAACGAGTTGAAAAATGGAGCTCAGGGGCACAGCAATTCACAAACTGGCAGAGTAATCAAGGCCAACTATCGTCCAAAAATCTGTTGAGGGAAGGCAACGAGGCGGACTTGAATGCGAGGCAGAACAGCAGGAAACAGATTTCAAGAGGTACGTTAGAATCGCCTGTAAAGCACAGGAAGAGGGGCACAACTTCGACAATGATGCACTTGGCCAAAAAGGGCGTATGCGTTTTCTCCTGAATATATTCAGGAGAAAACGCATACGCCCTTTTTGGCCAAGCAAGCAAGCGGGCAATGCAAATCTGCACTACAAAGAAGTATCACTTCCCACCGGTCAAAAGGGACATCCACAAAATGTGTAAAAACCAGAAAGGCAAGACAGGCCCTGGAGAACAGGGAGCCTTGTTATGCTGATGGGCGGGATGTAAGTTGCCAACTGCCTCACTGGAGGAGTGCATTGTGTTCCCTAAAACAAGTAAACAACAGAGCTACAGAGCCAAGGGCACTTCCAGTCTAGGGAATATACCTTGGGAAAACTGAAAATCCATAAGACAGAGCCACCCCCAAATTGAGGGCTGCACTGCTTACAAGAACCTCAACCTGGGTACACCTGAGATATCCCAGGAAATATAAAAATGGTTCAAAACATTGTGGAACTTACGTACGATGGAATATCCCTCAGCCACGAAATCAATGTCATAAGACCAGTAGCAGCAAAATGAGTGGATTCAGGTACGATGATTCTAAGGGAAAGAAGTCACACAGGAAAAGAAACTTATCATAAGATATCACTTAGGAAGATCGTGTAAACATGGCTACACATGAACTGAGTTAGGAAAGAGAACAGAGTCTCACATTTAGAAAACACTCTTATGCCTGCTTAAGGGGGAAGGAGAGGTGGGGTGATGCATCAAACCAGAGTTTGATATAAGCACAGGTACTGTTCCAAAAACCAACTATGGAATAGACAAGACCTACACCTTCCTCAGTGAAAGGGACTCAAAACCCCATATTTCCCGCAGAGGAATAGATCTGACTAGTAAGAATCTTAAAACCTATGTATTGATATGTCTCCGTAAGGGAACCAAGTGTGTCTAGACTGGCATAAACATGGCAGCGAGAATCAGCTCAAACCCACTCTAAAAAGGAATTTCAAAAACAGAAAAAAGAAACAGGGAAATTCTTTACAATTCCTTCAGGGTCTCTGATGCAACCTGGAATGACCCTATCTACGATGACAGCTGGATGTGGCATGAGGCTGGACACTTGGGACTGAGAGGATTGGTGAGATTGGGTGAGCAAATGCAGACCCTTTAAAGCAATAATGCATGGCAACCATTCCATGGGTCCCACCTCTCCAGGTTGAAGGGAATATTACTACAGCTATAACATGTATGGGAAACCTAGAGAATGGACACACTGTGAATACGAAAGTTTTCTAAAACTCAACGAAGAGTCCCTCTCCTGGTGCTCCGGTTTGACTTTCCAACAGCTTTACTATCAATCTCCCAACTTGGAGAGACAGCCCCTTTAAGCTCCTGGTTCACACAGGTTGCCCATTTGGCAGAGGAGGAAAGGGAAGAGGGAGAACCAATGAGAGAGTAGCTGTTAGGCATTTGGATGGGCACATGTCACTCTAATTTCCCGGCAGGAAGAAGAATTCACCAAAGTCTCAGCCACCCACCGGGAACCAGTATAGGTCCTGAACCAAATGTTTGGACTTGCGTTCAGCTCACAAAAAACGAGTTGAAAAATGGAGCTCAGGGGCACAGCAATTCACAAACTGGCAGAGTAATCAAGGCCAACTATCGTCCAAAAATCTGTTGAGGGAAGGCAACGAGGCGGACTTGAATGCGAGGCAGAACAGCAGGAAACAGATTTCAAGAGGTACGTTAGAATCGCCTGTAAAGCACAGGAAGAGGGGCACAACTTCGACAATGATGCACTTGGCCAAAAAGGGCGTATGCGTTTTCTCCTGAATATATTCAGGAGAAAACGCATACGCCCTTTTTGGCCAAGCAAGCAAGCGGGCAATGCAAATCTGCACTACAAAGAAGTATCACTTCCCACCGGTCAAAAGGGACATCCACAAAATGTGTAAAAACCAGAAAGGCAAGACAGGCCCTGGAGAACAGGGAGCCTTGTTATGCTGATGGGCGGGATGTAAGTTGCCAACTGCCTCACTGGAGGAGTGCATTGTGTTCCCTAAAACAAGTAAACAACAGAGCTACAGAGCCAAGGGCACTTCCAGTCTAGGGAATATACCTTGGGAAAACTGAAAATCCATAAGACAGAGCCACCCCCAAATTGAGGGCTGCACTGCTTACAAGAACCTCAACCTGGGTACACCTGAGATATCCCAGGAAATATAAAAATGGTTCAAAACATTGTGGAACTTACGTACGATGGAATATCCCTCAGCCACGAAATCAATGTCATAAGACCAGTAGCAGCAAAATGAGTGGATTCAGGTACGATGATTCTAAGGGAAAGAAGTCACACAGGAAAAGAAACTTATCATAAGATATCACTTAGGAAGATCCTGTAAACATGGCTACACATGAACTGAGTTAGGAAAGAGAACAGAGTCTCACATTTAGAAAACACTCTTATGCCTGCTTAAGGGGGAAGGAGAGGTGGGGTGATGCATCAAACCAGAGTTTGATATAAGCACAGGTACTGTTCCAAAAACCAACTATGGAATAGACAAGACCTACACCTTCCTCAGTGAAAGGGACTCAAAACCCCATATTTCCCGCAGAGGAATAGATCTGACTAGTAAGAATCTTAAAACCTATGTATTGATATGTCTCCGTAAGGGAACCAAGTGTGTCTAGACTGGCATAAACATGGCAGCGAGAATCAGCTCAAACCCACTCTAAAAAGGAATTTCAAAAACAGAAAAAAGAAACAGGGAAATTCTTTACAATTCCTTCAGGGTCTCTGATGCAACCTGGAATGACCCTATCTACGATGACAGCTGGATGTGGCATGAGGCTGGACACTTGGGACTGAGAGGATTGGTGAGATTGGGTGAGCAAATGCAGACCCTTTAAAGCAATAATGCATGGCAACCATTCCATGGGTCCCACCTCTCCAGGTTGAAGGGAATATTACTACAGCTATAACATGTATGGGAAACCTAGAGAATGGACACACTGTGAATACGAAAGTTTTCTAAAACTCAACGAAGAGTCCCTCTCCTGGTGCTCCGGTTTGACTTTCCAACAGCTTTACTATCAATCTCCCAACTTGGAGAGACAGCCCCTTTAAGCTCCTGGTTCACACAGGTTGCCCATTTGGCAGAGGAGGAAAGGGAAGAGGGAGAACCAATGAGAGAGTAGCTGTTAGGCATTTGGATGGGCACATGTCACTCTAATTTCCCGGCAGGAAGACGAATTCACCAAAGTCTCAGCCACCCACCGGGAACCAGTATAGGTCCTGAACCAAATGTTTGGACTTGCGTTCAGCTCACAAAAAACGAGTTGAAAAATGGAGCTCAGGGGCACAGCAATTCACAAACTGGCAGAGTAATCAAGGCCAACTATCGTCCAAAAATCTGTTGAGGGAAGGCAACGAGGCGGACTTGAATGCGAGGCAGAACAGCAGGAAACAGATTTCAAGAGGTACGTTAGAATCGCCTGTAAAGCACAGGAAGAGGGGCACAACTTCGACAATGATGCACTTGGCCAAAAAGGGCGTATGCGTTTTCTCCTGAATATATTCAGGAGAAAACGCATACGCCCTTTTTGGCCAAGCAAGCAAGCGGGCAATGCAAATCTGCACTACAAAGAAGTAGCACTTCCCACCGGTCAAAAGGGACATCCACAAAATGTGTAAAAACCAGAAAGGCAAGACAGGCCCTGGAGAACAGGGAGCCTTGTTATGCTGATGGGCGGGATGTAAGTTGCCAACTGCCTCACTGGAGGAGTGCATTGTGTTCCCTAAAACAAGTAAACAACAGAGCTACAGAGCCAAGGGCACTTCCAGTCTAGGGAATATACCTTGGGAAAACTGAAAATCCATAAGACAGAGCCACCCCCAAATTGAGGGCTGCACTGCTTACAAGAACCTCAACCTGGGTACACCTGAGATATCCCAGGAAATATAAAAATGGTTCAAAACATTGTGGAACTTACGTACGATGGAATATCCCTCAGCCACGAAATCAATGTCATAAGACCAGTAGCAGCAAAATGAGTGGATTCAGGTACGATGATTCTAAGGGAAAGAAGTCACACAGGAAAAGAAACTTATCATAAGATATCACTTAGGAAGATCCTGTAAACATGGCTACACATGAACTGAGTTAGGAAAGAGAACAGAGTCTCACATTTAGAAAACACTCTTATGCCTGCTTAAGGGGGAAGGAGAGGTGGGGTGATGCATCAAACCAGAGTTTGATATAAGCACAGGTACTGTTCCAAAAACCAACTATGGAATAGACAAGACCTACACCTTCCTCAGTGAAAGGGACTCAAAACCCCATATTTCCCGCAGAGGAATAGATCTGACTAGTAAGAATCTTAAAACCTATGTATTGATATGTCTCCGTAAGGGAACCAAGTGTGTCTAGACTGGCATAAACATGGCAGCGAGAATCAGCTCAAACCCACTCTAAAAAGGAATTTCAAAAACAGAAAAAAGAAACAGGGAAATTCTTTACAATTCCTTCAGGGTCTCTGATGCAACCTGGAATGACCCTATCTACGATGACAGCTGGATGTGGCATGAGGCTGGACACTTGGGACTGAGAGGATTGGTGAGATTGGGTGAGCAAATGCAGACCCTTTAAAGCAATAATGCATGGCAACCATTCCATGGGTCCCACCTCTCCAGGTTGAAGGGAATATTACTACAGCTATAACATGTATGGGAAACCTAGAGAATGGACACACTGTGAATACGAAAGTTTTCTAAAACTCAACGAAGAGTCCCTCTCCTGGTGCTCCGGTTTGACTTTCCAACAGCTTTACTATCAATCTCCCAACTTGGAGAGACAGCCCCTTTAAGCTCCTGGTTCACACAGGTTGCCCATTTGGCAGAGGAGGAAAGGGAAGAGGGAGAACCAATGAGAGAGTAGCTGTTAGGCATTTGGATGGGCACATGTCACTCTAATTTCCCGGCAGGAAGACGAATTAACCAAAGTCTCAGCCACCCACCGGGAACCAGTATAGGTCCTGAACCAAATGTTTGGACTTGCGTTCAGCTCACAAAAAACGAGTTGAAAAATGGAGCTCAGGGGCACAGCAATTCACAAACTGGCAGAGTAATCAAGGCCAACTATCGTCCAAAAATCTGTTGAGGGAAGGCAACGAGGCGGACTTGAATGCGAGGCAGAACAGCAGGAAACAGATTTCAAGAGGTACGTTAGAATCGCCTGTAAAGCACAGGAAGAGGGGCACAACTTCGACAATGATGCACTTGGCCAAAAAGGGCGTATGCGTTTTCTCCTGAATATATTCAGGAGAAAACGCATACGCCCTTTTTGGCCAAGCAAGCAAGCGGGCAATGCAAATCTGCACTACAAAGAAGTAGCACTTCCCACCGGTCAAAAGGGACATCCACAAAATGTGTAAAAACCAGAAAGGCAAGACAGGCCCTGGAGAACAGGGAGCCTTGTTATGCTGATGGGCGGGATGTAAGTTGCCAACTGCCTCACTGGAGGAGTGCATTGTGTTCCCTAAAACAAGTAAACAACAGAGCTACAGAGCCAAGGGCACTTCCAGTCTAGGGAATATACCTTGGGAAAACTGAAAATCCATAAGACAGAGCCACCCCCAAATTGAGGGCTGCACTGCTTACAAGAACCTCAACCTGGGTACACCTGAGATATCCCAGGAAATATAAAAATGGTTCAAAACATTGTGGAACTTACGTACGATGGAATATCCCTCAGCCACGAAATCAATGTCATAAGACCAGTAGCAGCAAAATGAGTGGATTCAGGTACGATGATTCTAAGGGAAAGAAGTCACACAGGAAAAGAAACTTATCATAAGATATCACTTAGGAAGATCCTGTAAACATGGCTACACATGAACTGAGTTAGGAAAGAGAACAGAGTCTCACATTTAGAAAACACTCTTATGCCTGCTTAAGGGGGAAGGAGAGGTGGGGTGATGCATCAAACCAGAGTTTGATATAAGCACAGGTACTGTTCCAAAAACCAACTATGGAATAGACAAGACCTACACCTTCCTCAGTGAAAGGGACTCAAAACCCCATATTTCCCGCAGAGGAATAGATCTGACTAGTAAGAATCTTAAAACCTATGTATTGATATGTCTCCGTAAGGGAACCAAGTGTGTCTAGACTGGCATAAACATGGCAGCGAGAATCAGCTCAAACCCACTCTAAAAAGGAATTTCAAAAACAGAAAAAAGAAACAGGGAAATTCTTTACAATTCCTTCAGGGTCTCTGATGCAACCTGGAATGACCCTATCTACGATGACAGCTGGATGTGGCATGAGGCTGGACACTTGGGACTGAGAGGATTGGTGAGATTGGGTGAGCAAATGCAGACCCTTTAAAGCAATAATGCATGGCAACCATTCCATGGGTCCCAACTCTCCAGGTTGAAGGGAATATTACTACAGCTATAACATGTATGGGAAACCTAGAGAATGGACACACTGTGAATACGAAAGTTTTCTAAAACTCAACGAAGAGTCCCTCTCCTGGTGCTCCGGTTTGACTTTCCAACAGCTTTACTATCAATCTCCCAACTTGGAGAGACAGCCCCTTTAAGCTCCTGGTTCACACAGGTTGCCCATTTGGCAGAGGAGGAAAGGGAAGAGGGAGAACCAATGAGAGAGTAGCTGTTAGGCATTTGGATGGGCACATGTCACTCTAATTTCCCGGCAGGAAGAAGAATTAACCAAAGTCTCAGCCACCCACCGGGAACCAGTATAGGTCCTGAACCAAATGTTTGGACTTGCGTTCAGCTCACAAAAAACGAGTTGAAAAATGGAGCTCAGGGGCACAGCAATTCACAAACTGGCAGAGTAATCAAGGCCAACTATCGTCCAAAAATCTGTTGAGGGAAGGCAACGAGGCGGACTTGAATGCGAGGCAGAACAGCAGGAAACAGATTTCAAGAGGTACGTTAGAATCGCCTGTAAAGCACAGGAAGAGGGGCACAACTTCGACAATGATGCACTTGGCCAAAAAGGGCGTATGCGTTTTCTCCTGAATATATTCAGGAGAAAACGCATACGCCCTTTTTGGCCAAGCAAGCAAGCGGGCAATGCAAATCTGCACTACAAAGAAGTAGCACTTCCCACCGGTCAAAAGGGACATCCACAAAATGTGTAAAAACCAGAAAGGCAAGACAGGCCCTGGAGAACAGGGAGCCTTGTTATGCTGATGGGCGGGATGTAAGTTGCCAACTGCCTCACTGGAGGAGTGCATTGTGTTCCCTAAAACAAGTAAACAACAGAGCTACAGAGCCAAGGGCACTTCCAGTCTAGGGAATATACCTTGGGAAAACTGAAAATCCATAAGACAGAGCCACCCCCAAATTGAGGGCTGCACTGCTTACAAGAACCTCAACCTGGGTACACCTGAAATATCCCAGGAAATATAAAAATGGTTCCAAACATTGTGGAACTTACGTACGATGGAATATCCCTCAGCCACGAAATCAATGTCATAAGACCAGTAGCAGCAAAATGAGTGGATTCAGGTACGATGATTCTAAGTGAAAGAAGTCACACAGGAAAAGAAACTTATCATAAGATATCACTTAGGAAGATCCTGTAAACATGGCTACACATGAACTGAGTTAGGAAAGAGAACAGAGTCTCACATTTAGAAAACACTCTTATGCCTGCTTAAGGGGGAAGGAGAGGTGGGGTGATGCATCAAACCAGAGTTTGATATAAGCACAGGTACCATTCCAAAAACCAACTATGGAATAGACAAGACCTACACCTTCCTCAGTGAAAGGGACTCAAAACCCCATATTTCCCGCAGAGGAATAGATCTGACTAGTAAGAATCTTAAAACCTATGTATTGATATGTCTCCGTAAGGGAATCAAGTGTGTCTAGACTGGCATAAATATGGCAGCGAGAATCAGCTCAAACCCACTCTAAAAAGGAATTTCAAAAACAGAACAAAGAAACAGGGAAATTCTTAACAATTCCTTCAGGGTCTCTGATGCAACCTGGAATGACCCTATCTACAATGACAGCTGGATGCGGCATGAGGCTGGACACTTGGGACTGAGAGGATTGGAGAGATTGGGTGAGCAAAGGCAGACCCTTTATAGCAATAATGCATGGCACCCATTCCATGATTCCCAACTCTCCAGGTTGAAGGGAATATTACTACAGCTTTAACATGTACGGGAAACCTAGAGAATGGACACACTGTGAATACGAAAGGTTTCTAAAACTCAATGAAGAGTCCCTCTCCTGGTGCTCTGGTTTGACTTTCCAACTGCTTTACTATCAATCTCCCAACTTGGAGAGACAGCCCCTTTAAGCTCCTGGTTCACACAGGTTGCCAATTTGGCAGAGGATGAAAGGGAAGAGGGAGAACCAATGAGAGAGTCGCTGTTAGGCATTTGGATGGGCACATGTCACTCTAATTTCCCGGCAGGAAGAAGAATTAACCAAAGTCTCAGCCACCCACCGGGAACCAGTATACGTCCTGAAACAAAAGTTTGGACTTGCGTTCAGCTCACAAAAAACGAGTTTGAAAATGGAGCTAAGGGGCACAGCAATTCACAAACAGGCAGAGTAATCAAGGCCAACAATCGTCCAAAAATCTGTTGAGGGAAGGCAACGAGGCGGACTTGAAATCGAGGCAGAATAGCAGGAAACAGATTTCAAGAGGTACGTTGGAATCACCTGTAAAGCACAGGAAGAGGGGCACAACTTCGACAATGATGCACTTGGCCAAAAAGGGCGTATGCGTTTTCTCCTGAATATATTCAGGAGAACACGCATACGCACTTTTGGCCAAGCAAGCAAGCGGGCAATGCAAATCTGCACTACAAAGAAGTATCACTTCCCACGGGTCAAAAGGGACATCCACAAAATGTGTAAAAACCAGAAAGGCAAGACAGGCCGTGGTGAAATGGGAGCCTTGTTATGCTGATGGGCAGGATGTAAGTTGCCAACTGCCTCACTGGAGGAGTGCATTGTGCTCCCTAAAACAAGTAAACAACAGAGCTACAGAGCCAAGGGCACTTCCAGTCTAGGGAATATACCTTGGGAAAACTGAAAATCCATAAGACAGAGCCACCCCCAAATTGAGGGCTGCACTGCTTACAAGAATCTCAACCTGGGTACACCGGAAATATCCCAGGATATATAAAAATGGTTCAAAAAATTGTGGAAATTACATACGATGGAATATCCCTCAGCCACGAAATCAATGTCATAAGACCAGTAGCAGCAAAATGAGTGGATTCAGGTACGATGATTCTAAGTGAAAGACGTCACACAGAAAAAGAAACTTATCATAAGATATCACTTAGGAAGATCCTGTAAACATGGCTACACATGAACAGAGTTAGGAAAGAGAACAGAGTCTCACATTTAGAAAACACTCTTATGCCTGCTTAAGGGGGAAGGAGAGGTGGGGTGATGCATCAAACCAGAGTTTGATATAAGCACAGGTACTGTTCCAAAAACCAACTATGGAATAGACAAGACCTACACCTTCCTCAGTGAAAGGGACTCAAAACCCCATATTTCCCGCAGAGGAGTAGAACTGACTAGTAAGAATCTTAAAACCTATGTATTGATATGTCTCCGTAAGGGAATCAAGTGTGTCTAGACTGGCATAAACATGGCAGCGAGAATCAGCTCAAACCCACTCTAAAAAGGAATTTCAAAAACAGAACAAAGAAACAGGGAAATTCTTTACAATTCCTTCAGGGTCTCTGATGCAACCTGGAATGACCCTATCTACGATGACAGCTGGATGTGGCATGAGGCTGGACACTTGGGACTGAGAGGATTGGTGAGATTGGGTGAGCAAATGCAGACCCTTTAAAGCAATAATGCATGGCAACCATTCCATGGGTCCCACCTCTCCAGGTTGAAGGGAATATTACTACAGCTATAACATGTACGGGAAACCTAGAGAATGGACACACTGTGAATACGAAAGGTTTCTAAAACTCAACGAAGAGTCCCTCTCCTGGTGCTCCGGTTTGACTTTCCAACAGCTTTACTATCAATCTCCCAACTTGGAGAGACAGCCCCTTTAAGCTCCTGGTTCACACAGGTTGCCCATTTGGCAGAGGAGGAAAGGGAAGAGGGAGAACCAATGAGAGAGTCGCTGTTAGGCATTTGGATGGGCACATGTCACTCTAATTTCCCGGCAGGAAGAAGAATTCACCAAAGTCTCAGCCACCCACCGGGAACCAGTATAGGTCCTGAACCAAATGTTTGGACTTGCGTTCAGCTCACAAAAAACGAGTTGAAAAATGGAGCTCAGGGGCACAGCAATTCACAAACAGGCAGAGTAATCAAGGCCAACAATCGTCCAAAAATCTGCTGAGGGAAGGCAACGAGGCGGACTTGAAATCGAGGCAGAATAGCAGGAAACAGATTTCAAGAGGTACGTTGGAATCACCTGTAAAGCACAGGAAGAGGGGCACAACTTCGACAATGATGCACTTGGCCAAAAAGGGCGTATGCGTTTTCTCCTGAATATATTCAGGAGAACACGCATACGCACTTTTGGCCAAGCAAGCAAGCGGGCAATGCAAATCTGCACTACAAAGAAGTATCACTTCCCACGGGTCAAAAGGGACATCCACAAAATGTGTAAAAACCAGAAAGGCAAGACAGGCCGTGGTGAAATGGGAGCCTTGTTATGCTGATGGGCAGGATGTAAGTTGCCAACTGCCTCACTGGAGGAGTGCATTGTGCTCCCTAAAACAAGTAAACAACAGAGCTACAGAGCCAAGGGCACTTCCAGTCTAGGGAATATACCTTGGGAAAACTGAAAATCCATAAGACAGAGCCACCCCCAAATTGAGGGCTGCACTGCTTACAAGAATCTCAACCTGGGTACACCGGAAATATACCAGGATATATAAAAATGGTTCAAAAAATTGTGGAAATTACATACGATGGAATATCCCTCAGCCACGAAATCAATGTCATAAGACCAGTAGCAGCAAAATGAGTGGATTCAGGTACGATGATTCTAAGTGAAAGACGTCACACAGAAAAAGAAACTTATCATAAGATATCACTTAGGAAGATCCTGTAAACATGGCTACACATGAACTGAGTTAGGAAAGAGAACAGAGTCTCACATTTAGAAAACACTCTTATGCCTGCTTAAGGGGGAAGGAGAGGTGGGGTGATGCATCAAACCAGAGTTTGATATAAGCACAGGTACTGTTCCAAAAACCAACTATGGAATAGACAAGACCTACACCTTCCTCAGTGAAAGGGACTCAAAACCCCATATTTCCTGCAGAGGAATAGATCTGACTAGTAAGAATCTTAAAACCTATGTATTGATATGTCTCCGTAAGGGAATCAAGTGTGTCTAGACTGGCATAAACATGGCAGCGAGAATCAGCTCAAACCCACTCTAAAAAGGAATTTCAAAAACAGAACAAAGAAACAGGGAAATTCTTTACAATTCCTTCAGGGTCTCTGATGCAACCTGGAATGACCCTATCTACGATGACAGCTGGATGTGGCATGAGGCTGGACACTTGGGACTGAGAGGATTGGTGAGATTGGGTGAGCAAATGCAGACCCTTTAAAGCAATAATGCATGGCAACCATTCCATGGGTCCCACCTCTCCAGGTTGAAGGGAATATTACTACAGCTATAACATGTACGGGAAACCTAGAGAATGGACACACTGTGAATACGAAAGGTTTCTAAAACTCAACGAAGAGTCCCTCTCCTGGTGCTCCGGTTTGACTTTCCAACAGCTTTACTATCAATCTCCCAACTTGGAGAGACAGCCCCTTTAAGCTCCTGGTTCACACAGGTTGCCCATTTGGCAGAGGAGGAAAGGGAAGAGGGAGAACCAATGAGAGAGTCGCTGTTAGGCATTTGGATGGGCACATGTCACTCTAATTTCCCGGCAGGAAGAAGAATTCACCAAAGTCTCAGCCACCCACCGGGAACCAGTATAGGTCCTGAACCAAATGTTTGGACTTGCGTTCAGCTCACAAAAAACGAGTTGAAAAATGGAGCTCAGGGGCACAGCAATTCACAAACAGGCAGAGTAATCAAGGCCAACAATCGTCCAAAAATCTGTTGAGGGAAGGCAACGAGGGGGACTTGAAATCGAGGCAGAATAGCAGGAAACAGATTTCAAGAGGTACGTTGGAATCACCTGTAAAGCACAGGAAGAGGGGAACAACTTCGACAATGATGCACTTGGCCAAAAGGGCGTAACACGCATACGCCCTTTTTGGCCAAGCAAGCAAGCGGGCAATGCAAATCTGCACTACAAAGAAGTATCACTTCCCACGGGTCAAAAGGGACATCCACAAAATGTGTAAAAACCAGAAAGGCAAGACAGGCCGTGGTGAAATGGGAGCCTTGTTATGCTGATGGGCAGGATGTAAGTTGCCAACTGCCTCACTGGAGGAGTGCATTGTGCTCCCTAAAACAAGTAAACAACAGAGCTACAGAGCCAAGGGCACTTCCAGTCTAGGGAATATACCTTGGGAAAACTGAAAATCCATAAGACAGAGCCACCCCCAAATTGAGGGCTGCACTGCTTACAAGAACCTCAACCCGGGTACACCTGAAATATCCCAGGAAATATAAAAATGGTTCAAAACATTGTGGAACTTACGTATGATGGAATATCCCTCAGCCACGAAATCAATGTCATAAGACCAGTAGCAGCAAAATGAGTGGATTCAGGTACGATGATTCTAAGGGAAAGAAGTCACACAGGAAAAGAAACTTATCATAAGATATCACTTAGGAAGATCCTGTAAACATGGCTACACATGAACTGAGTTAGGAAAGAGAACAGAGTCTCACATTTAGAAAACACTCTTATGCCTGCTTAAGGGGGAAGGAGAGGTGGGGTGATGCATCAAACCAGAGTTTGATATAAGCACAGGTACTGTTCCAAAAACCAACTATGGAATAGACAAGACCTACACCTTCCTCAGTGAAAGGGACTCAAAACCCCATATTTCCCGCAGAGGAATAGATCTGACTAGTAAGAATCTTAAAACCTATGTATTGATATGTCTCCGTAAGGGAATCAAGTGTGTCTAGACTGGCATAAACATGGCAGCGAGAATCAGCTCAAACCCACTCTAAAAAGGAATTTCAAAAACAGAACAAAGAAACAGGGAAATTCTTTACAATTCCTTCAGGGTCTCTGAGGCAACCTGGAATGACCCTATCTACGATGACAGCTGGATGTGGCATGAGGCTGGACACTTGGGACTGAGAGGATTGGTGAGATTGGGTGAGCAAATGCAGACCCTTTAAAGCAATAATGCATGGCAACCATTCCATGGGTCCCACCTCTCCAGGTTGAAGGGAATATTACTACAGCTATAACATGTACGGGAAACCTAGAGAATGGACACACTGTGAATACGAAAGGTTTCTAAAACTCAACGAAGAGTCCCTCTCCTGGTGCTCCGGTTTGACTTTCCAACAGCTTTACTATCAATCTCCCAACTTGGAGAGACAGCCCCTTTAAGCTCCTGGTTCACACAGGTTGCCCATTTGGCAGAGGAGGAAAGGGAAGAGGGAGAACCAATGAGAGAGTCGCTGTTAGGCATTTGGATGGGCACATGTCACTCTAATTTCCCGGCAGGAAGAAGAATTCACCAAAGTCTCAGCCACCCACCGGGAACCAGTATAGGTCCTGAACCAAATGTTTGGACTTGCGTTCAGCTCACAAAAAACGAGTTGAAAAATGGAGCTCAGGGGCACAGCAATTCACAAACTGGCAGAGTAATCAAGGCCAACTATCGTCCAAAAATCTGTTGAGGGAAGGCAACGAGGCGGACTTGAATGCGAGGCAGAATAGCAGGAAACAGATTTCAAGAGGTACGTTAGAATCGCCTGTAAAGCACAGGAAGAGGGGCACAACTTCGACAATGATGCACTTGGCCAAAAAGGGCGTATGCGTTTTCTCCTGAATATATTCAGGAGAAAACGCATACGCCCTTTTTGGCCAAGCAAGCAAGCGGGCAATGCAAATCTGCACTACAAAGAAGTATCACTTCCCACCGGTCAAAAGGGACATCCACAAAATGTGTAAAAACCAGAAAGGCAAGACAGGCCCTGGAGAACAGGGAGCCTTGTTATGCTGATGGGCGGGATGTAAGTTGCCAACTGCCTCACTGGAGGAGTGCATTGTGTTCCCTAAAACAAGTAAACAACAGAGCTACAGAGCCAAGGGCACTTCCAGTCTAGGGAATATACCTTGGGAAAACTGAAAATCCATAAGACAGAGCCACCCCCAAATTGAGGGCTGCACTGCTTACAAGAACCTCAACCCGGGTACACCTGAAATATCCCAGGAAATATAAAAATGGTTCCAAACATTGTGGAACTTACATACGATGGAATATCCCTCAGCCACGAAATCAATGTCATAAGACCAGTAGCAGCAAAATGAGTGGATTCAGGTACGATGATTCTAAGGGAAAGAAGTCACACAGGAAAAGAAACTTATCATAAGATATCACTTAGGATGATCCTGTAAACATGGCTACACATGAACTGAGTTAGCAAAGAGAACAGAGTCTCACATTTAGAAAACACTCTTATGCCTGCTTAAGGGGGAAGGAGAGGTGGGGTGATGCATCAAACCAGAGTTTGATATAAGCACAGGTACTGTTCCAAAAACCAACTATGGAATAGACAAGACCTACACCTTCCTCAGTGAAAGGGACTCAAAACCCCATATTTCCCGCAGAGGAATAGATCTGACTAGTAAGAATCTTAAAACCTATGTATTGATATGTCTCCGTAAGGGAATCAAGTGTGTCTAGACTGGCATAAACATGGCAGCGAGAATCAGCTCAAACCCACTCTAAAAAGGAATTTCAAAAACAGAACAAAGAAACAGGGAAATTCTTTACAATTCCTTCAGGGTCTCTGAGGCAACCTGGAATGACCCTATCTACGATGACAGCTGGATGTGGCATGAGGCTGGACACTTGGGACTGAGAGGATTGGTGAGATTGGGTGAGCAAATGCAGACCCTTTAAAGCAATAATGCATGGCAACCATTCCATGGGTCCCACCTCTCCAGGTTGAAGGGAATATTACTACAGCTATAACATGTACGGGAAACCTAGAGAATGGACACACTGTGAATACGAAAGGTTTCTAAAACTCAACGAAGAGTCCCTCTCCTGGTGCTCCGGTTTGACTTTCCAACAGCTTTACTATCAATCTCCCAACTTGGAGAGACAGCCCCTTTAAGCTCCTGGTTCACACAGGTTGCCCATTTGGCAGAGGAGGAAAGGGAAGAGGGAGAACCAATGAGAGAGTCGCTGTTAGGCATTTGGATGGGCACATGTCACTCTAATTTCCCGGCAGGAAGAAGAATTCACCAAAGTCTCAGCCACCCACCGGGAACCAGTATAGGTCCTGAACCAAATGTTTGGACTTGCGTTCAGCTCACAAAAAACGAGTTGAAAAATGGAGCTCAGGGGCACAGCAATTCACAAACTGGCAGAGTAATCAAGGCCAACTATCGTCCAAAAATCTGTTGAGGGAAGGCAACGAGGCGGACTTGAATGCGAGGCAGAATAGCAGGAAACAGATTTCAAGAGGTACGTTAGAATCGCCTGTAAAGCACAGGAAGAGGGGCACAACTTCGACAATGATGCACTTGGCCAAAAAGGGCGTATGCGTTTTCTCCTGAATATATTCAAGAGAAAACGCATACGCCCTTTTTGGCCAAGCAAGCAAGCGGGCAATGCAAATCTGCACTACAAAGAAGTATCACTTCCCACCGGTCAAAAGGGACATCCACAAAATGTGTAAAAACCAGAAAGGCAAGACAGGCCCTGGAGAACAGGGAGCCTTGTTATGCTGATGGGCGGGATGTAAGTTGCCAACTGCCTCACTGGAGGAGTGCATTGTGTTCCCTAAAACAAGTAAACAACAGAGCTACAGAGCCAAGGGCACTTCCAGTCTAGGGAATATACCTTGGGAAAACTGAAAATCCATAAGACAGAGCCACCCCCAAATTGAGGGCTGCACTGCTTACAAGAACCTCAACCCGGGTACACCTGAAATATCCCAGGAAATATAAAAATGGTTCCAAACATTGTGGAACTTACGTACGATGGAATATCCCTCAGCCACGAAATCAATGTCATAAGACCAGTAGCAGCAAAATGAGTGGATTCAGGTACGATGATTCTAAGGGAAAGAAGTCACACAGGAAAAGAAACTTATCATAAGATATCACTTAGGAAGACCCTGTAAACATGGCTACACATGAACTGAGTTAGGAAAGAGAACAGAGTCTCACATTTAGAAAACACTCTTATGCCTGCTTAAGGGGGAAGGAGAGGTGGGGTGATGCATCAAACCAGAGTTTGATATAAGCACAGGTACTGTTCCAAAAACCAACTATGGAATAGACAAGACCTACACCTTCCTCAGTGAAAGGGACTCAAAACCCCATATTTCCCGCAGAGGAATAGATCTGACTAGTAAGAATCTTAAAACCTATGTATTGATATGTCTCCGTAAGGGAATCAAGTGTGTCTAGACTGGCATAAACATGGCAGCGAGAATCAGCTCAAACCCACTCTAAAAAGGAATTTCAAAAACAGAACAAAGAAACAGGGAAATTCTTTACAATTCCTTCAGGGTCTCTGAGGCAACCTGGAATGACCCTATCTACGATGACAGCTGGATGTGGCATGAGGCTGGACACTTGGGACTGAGAGGATTGGTGAGATTGGGTGAGCAAATGCAGACCCTTTAAAGCAATAATGCATGGCAACCATTCCATGGGTCCCACCTCTCCAGGTTGAAGGGAATATTACTACAGCTATAACATGTACGGGAAACCTAGAGAATGGACACACTGTGAATACGAAAGGTTTCTAAAACTCAACGAAGAGTCCCTCTCCTGGTGCTCCGGTTTGACTTTCCAACAGCTTTACTATCAATCTCCCAACTTGGAGAGACAGCCCCTTTAAGCTCCTGGTTCACACAGGTTGCCCATTTGGCAGAGGAGGAAAGGGAAGAGGGAGAACCAATGAGAGAGTCGCTGTTAGGCATTTGGATGGGCACATGTCACTCTAATTTCCCGGCAGGAAGAAGAATTCACCAAAGTCTCAGCCACCCACCGGGAACCAGTATAGGTCCTGAACCAAATGTTTGGACTTGCGTTCAGCTCACAAAAAACGAGTTGAAAAATGGAGCTCAGGGGCACAGCAATTCACAAACTGGCAGAGTAATCAAGGCCAACTATCGTCCAAAAATCTGTTGAGGGAAGGCAACGAGGCGGACTTGAATGCGAGGCAGAATAGCAGGAAACAGATTTCAAGAGGTACGTTAGAATCGCCTGTAAAGCACAGGAAGAGGGGCACAACTTCGACAATGATGCACTTGGCCAAAAAGGGCGTATGCGTTTTCTCCTGAATATATTCAGGAGAAAACGCATACGCCCTTTTTGGCCAAGCAAGCAAGCGGGCAATGCAAATCTGCACTACAAAGAAGTATCACTTCCCACCGGTCAAAAGGGACATCCACAAAATGTGTAAAAACCAGAAAGGCAAGACAGGCCCTGGAGAACAGGGAGCCTTGTTATGCTGATGGGCGGGATGTAAGTTGCCAACTGCCTCACTGGAGGAGTGCATTGTGTTCCCTAAAACAAGTAAACAACAGAGCTACAGAGCCAAGGGCACTTCCAGTCTAGGGAATATACCTTGGGAAAACTGAAAATCCATAAGACAGAGCCACCCCCAAATTGAGGGCTGCACTGCTTACAAGAACCTCAACCCGGGTACACCTGAAATATCCCAGGAAATATAAAAATGGTTCCAAACATTGTGGAACTTACATACGATGGAATATCCCTCAGCCACGAAATCAATGTCATAAGACCAGTAGCAGCAAAATGAGTGGATTCAGGTACGATGATTCTAAGGGAAAGAAGTCACACAGGAAAAGAAACTTATCATAAGATATCACTTAGGATGATCCTGTAAACATGGCTACACATGAACTGAGTTAGCAAAGAGAACAGAGTCTCACATTTAGAAAACACTCTTATGCCTGCTTAAGGGGGAAGGAGAGGTGGGGTGATGCATCAAACCAGAGTTTGATATAAGCACAGGTACTGTTCCAAAAACCAACTATGGAATAGACAAGACCTACACCTTCCTCAGTGAAAGGGACTCAAAACCCCATATTTCCCGCAGAGGAATAGATCTGACTAGTAAGAATCTTAAAACCTATGTATTGATATGTCTCCGTAAGGGAATCAAGTGTGTCTAGACTGGCATAAACATGGCAGCGAGAATCAGCTCAAACCCACTCTAAAAAGGAATTTCAAAAACAGAACAAAGAAACAGGGAAATTCTTTACAATTCCTTCAGGGTCTCTGAGGCAACCTGGAATGACCCTATCTACGATGACAGCTGGATGTGGCATGAGGCTGGACACTTGGGACTGAGAGGATTGGTGAGATTGGGTGAGCAAATGCAGACCCTTTAAAGCAATAATGCATGGCAACCATTCCATGGGTCCCACCTCTCCAGGTTGAAGGGAATATTACTACAGCTATAACATGTACGGGAAACCTAGAGAATGGACACACTGTGAATACGAAAGGTTTCTAAAACTCAACGAAGAGTCCCTCTCCTGGTGCTCCGGTTTGACTTTCCAACAGCTTTACTATCAATCTCCCAACTTGGAGAGACAGCCCCTTTAAGCTCCTGGTTCACACAGGTTGCCCATTTGGCAGAGGAGGAAAGGGAAGAGGGAGAACCAATGAGAGAGTCGCTGTTAGGCATTTGGATGGGCACATGTCACTCTAATTTCCCGGCAGGAAGAAGAATTCACCAAAGTCTCAGCCACCCACCGGGAACCAGTATAGGTCCTGAACCAAATGTTTGGACTTGCGTTCAGCTCACAAAAAACGAGTTGAAAAATGGAGCTCAGGGGCACAGCAATTCACAAACTGGCAGAGTAATCAAGGCCAACTATCGTCCAAAAATCTGTTGAGGGAAGGCAACGAGGCGGACTTGAATGCGAGGCAGAATAGCAGGAAACAGATTTCAAGAGGTACGTTAGAATCGCCTGTAAAGCACAGGAAGAGGGGCACAACTTCGACAATGATGCACTTGGCCAAAAAGGGCGTATGCGTTTTCTCCTGAATATATTCAAGAGAAAACGCATACGCCCTTTTTGGCCAAGCAAGCAAGCGGGCAATGCAAATCTGCACTACAAAGAAGTATCACTTCCCACCGGTCAAAAGGGACATCCACAAAATGTGTAAAAACCAGAAAGGCAAGACAGGCCCTGGAGAACAGGGAGCCTTGTTATGCTGATGGGCGGGATGTAAGTTGCCAACTGCCTCACTGGAGGAGTGCATTGTGTTCCCTAAAACAAGTAAACAACAGAGCTACAGAGCCAAGGGCACTTCCAGTCTAGGGAATATACCTTGGGAAAACTGAAAATCCATAAGACAGAGCCACCCCCAAATTGAGGGCTGCACTGCTTACAAGAACCTCAACCCGGGTACACCTGAAATATCCCAGGAAATATAAAAATGGTTCCAAACATTGTGGAACTTACGTACGATGGAATATCCCTCAGCCACGAAATCAATGTCATAAGACCAGTAGCAGCAAAATGAGTGGATTCAGGTACGATGATTCTAAGGGAAAGAAGTCACACAGGAAAAGAAACTTATCATAAGATATCACTTAGGAAGACCCTGTAAACATGGCTACACATGAACTGAGTTAGGAAAGAGAACAGAGTCTCACATTTAGAAAACACTCTTATGCCTGCTTAAGGGGGAAGGAGAGGTGGGGTGATGCATCAAACCAGAGTTTGATATAAGCACAGGTACTGTTCCAAAAACCAACTATGGAATAGACAAGACCTACACCTTCCTCAGTGAAAGGGACTCAAAACCCCATATTTCCCGCAGAGGAATAGATCTGACTAGTAAGAATCTTAAAACCTATGTATTGATATGTCTCCGTAAGGGAATCAAGTGTGTCTAGACTGGCATAAACATGGCAGCGAGAATCAGCTCAAACCCACTCTAAAAAGGAATTTCAAAAACAGAACAAAGAAACAGGGAAATTCTTTACAATTCCTTCAGGGTCTCTGAGGCAACCTGGAATGACCCTATCTACGATGACAGCTGGATGTGGCATGAGGCTGGACACTTGGGACTGAGAGGATTGGTGAGATTGGGTGAGCAAATGCAGACCCTTTAAAGCAATAATGCATGGCAACCATTCCATGGGTCCCACCTCTCCAGGTTGAAGGGAATATTACTACAGCTATAACATGTACGGGAAACCTAGAGAATGGACACACTGTGAATACGAAAGGTTTCTAAAACTCAACGAAGAGTCCCTCTCCTGGTGCTCCGGTTTGACTTTCCAACAGCTTTACTATCAATCTCCCAACTTGGAGAGACAGCCCCTTTAAGCTCCTGGTTCACACAGGTTGCCCATTTGGCAGAGGAGGAAAGGGAAGAGGGAGAACCAATGAGAGAGTCGCTGTTAGGCATTTGGATGGGCACATGTCACTCTAATTTCCCGGCAGGAAGAAGAATTCACCAAAGTCTCAGCCACCCACCGGGAACCAGTATAGGTCCTGAACCAAATGTTTGGACTTGCGTTCAGCTCACAAAAAACGAGTTGAAAAATGGAGCTCAGGGGCACAGCAATTCACAAACTGGCAGAGTAATCAAGGCCAACTATCGTCCAAAAATCTGTTGACGGAAGGCAACGAGGCGGACTTGAATGCGAGGCAGAATAGCAGGAAACAGATTTCAAGAGGTACGTTAGAATCGCCTGTAAAGCACAGGAAGAGGGGCACAACTTCGACAATGATGCACTTGGCCAAAAAGGGCGTATGCGTTTTCTCCTGAATATATTCAGGAGAAAACGCATACGCCCTTTTTGGCCAAGCAAGCAAGCGGGCAATGCAAATCTGCACTACAAAGAAGTATCACTTCCCACCGGTCAAAAGGGACATCCACAAAATGTGTAAAAACCAGAAAGGCAAGACAGGCCCTGGAGAACAGGGAGCCTTGTTATGCTGATGGGCGGGATGTAAGTTGCCAACTGCCTCACTGGAGGAGTGCATTGTGTTCCCTAAAACAAGTAAACAACAGAGCTACAGAGCCAAGGGCACTTCCAGTCTAGGGAATATACCTTGGGAAAACTGAAAATCCATAAGACAGAGCCACCCCCAAATTGAGGGCTGCACTGCTTACAAGAACCTCAACCCGGGTACACCTGAAATATCCCAGGAAATATAAAAATGGTTCCAAACATTGTGGAACTTACGTACGATGGAATATCCCTCAGCCACGAAATCAATGTCATAAGACCAGTAGCAGCAAAATGAGTGGATTCAGGTACGATGATTCTAAGGGAAAGAAGTCACACAGGAAAAGAATCTTATCATAAGATATCACTTAGGAAGATCCTGTAAACATGGCTACACATGAACTGAGTTAGCAAAGAGAACAGAGTCTCACATTTAGAAAACACTCTTATGCCTGCTTAAGGGGGAAGGAGAGGTGGGGTGATGCATCAAACCAGAGTTTGATATAAGCACAGGTACTGTTCCAAAAACCAACTATGGAATAGACAAGACCTACACCTTCCTCAGTGAAAGGGACTCAAAACCCCATATTTCCCGCAGAGGAATAGATCTGACTAGTAAGAATCTTAAAACCTATGTATTGATATGTCTCCGTAAGGGAATCAAGTGTGTCTAGACTGGCATAAACATGGCAGCGAGAATCAGCTCAAACCCACTCTAAAAAGGAATTTCAAAAACAGAACAAAGAAACAGGGAAATTCTTTACAATTCCTTCAGGGTCTCTGAGGCAACCTGGAATGACCCTATCTACGATGACAGCTGGATGTGGCATGAGGCTGGACACTTGGGACTGAGAGGATTGGTGAGATTGGGTGAGCAAATGCAGACCCTTTAAAGCAATAATGCATGGCAACCATTCCATGGGTCCCACCTCTCCAGGTTGAAGGGAATATTACTACAGCTATAACATGTACGGGAAACCTAGAGAATGGACACACTGTGAATACGAAAGGTTTCTAAAACTCAACGAAGAGTCCCTCTCCTGGTGCTCCGGTTTGACTTTCCAACAGCTTTACTATCAATCTCCCAACTTGGAGAGACAGCCCCTTTAAGCTCCTGGTTCACACAGGTTGCCCATTTGGCAGAGGAGGAAAGGGAAGAGGGAGAACCAATGAGAGAGTCGCTGTTAGGCATTTGGATGGGCACATGTCACTCTAATTTCCCGGCAGGAAGAAGAATTCACCAAAGTCTCAGCCACCCACCGGGAACCAGTATAGGTCCTGAACCAAATGTTTGGACTTGCGTTCAGCTCACAAAAAACGAGTTGAAAAATGGAGCTCAGGGGCACAGCAATTCACAAACTGGCAGAGTAATCAAGGCCAACTATCGTCCAAAAATCTGTTGAGGGAAGGCAACGAGGCGGACTTGAATGCGAGGCAGAATAGCAGGAAACAGATTTCAAGAGGTACGTTAGAATCGCCTGTAAAGCACAGGAAGAGGGGCACAACTTCGACAATGATGCACTTGGCCAAAAAGGGCGTATGCGTTTTCTCCTGAATATATTCAAGAGAAAACGCATACGCCCTTTTTGGCCAAGCAAGCAAGCGGGCAATGCAAATCTGCACTACAAAGAAGTATCACTTCCCACCGGTCAAAAGGGACATCCACAAAATGTGTAAAAACCAGAAAGGCAAGACAGGCCCTGGAGAACAGGGAGCCTTGTTATGCTGATGGGCGGGATGTAAGTTGCCAACTGCCTCACTGGAGGAGTGCATTGTGTTCCCTAAAACAAGTAAACAACAGAGCTACAGAGCCAAGGGCACTTCCAGTCTAGGGAATATACCTTGGGAAAACTGAAAATCCATAAGACAGAGCCACCCCCAAATTGAGGGCTGCACTGCTTACAAGAACCTCAACCCGGGTACACCTGAAATATCCCAGGAAATATAAAAATGGTTCCAAACATTGTGGAACTTACGTACGATGGAATATCCCTCAGCCACGAAATCAATGTCATAAGACCAGTAGCAGCAAAATGAGTGGATTCAGGTACGATGATTCTAAGGGAAAGAAGTCACACAGGAAAAGAAACTTATCATAAGATATCACTTAGGAAGATCCTGTAAACATGGCTACACATGAACTGAGTTAGGAAAGAGAACAGAGTCTCACATTTAGAAAACACTCTTATGCCTGCTTAAGGGGGAAGGAGAGGTGGGGTGATGCATCAAACCAGAGTTTGATATAAGCACAGGTACTGTTCCAAAAACCAACTATGGAATAGACAAGACCTACACCTTCCTCAGTGAAAGGGACTCAAAACCCCATATTTCCCGCAGAGGAATAGATCTGACTAGTAAGAATCTTAAAACCTATGTATTGATATGTCTCCGTAAGGGAATCAAGTGTGTCTAGACTGGCATAAACATGGCAGCGAGAATCAGCTCAAACCCACTCTAAAAAGGAATTTCAAAAACAGAACAAAGAAACAGGGAAATTCTTTACAATTCCTTCAGGGTCTCTGAGGCAACCTGGAATGACCCTATCTACGATGACAGCTGGATGTGGCATGAGGCTGGACACTTGGGACTGAGAGGATTGGTGAGATTGGGTGAGCAAATGCAGACCCTTTAAAGCAATAATGCATGGCAACCATTCCATGGGTCCCACCTCTCCAGGTTGAAGGGAATATTACTACAGCTATAACATGTACGGGAAACCTAGAGAATGGACACACTGTGAATACGAAAGGTTTCTAAAACTCAACGAAGAGTCCCTCTCCTGGTGCTCCGGTTTGACTTTCCAACAGCTTTACTATCAATCTCCCAACTTGGAGAGACAGCCCCTTTAAGCTCCTGGTTCACACAGGTTGCCCATTTGGCAGAGGAGGAAAGGGAAGAGGGAGAAGCAATGAGAGAGTCGCTGTTAGGCATTTGGATGGGCACATGTCACTCTAATTTCCCGGCAGGAAGAAGAATTCACCAAAGTCTCAGCCACCCACCGGGAACCAGTATAGGTCCTGAACCAAATGTTTGGACTTGCGTTCAGCTCACAAAAAACGAGTTGAAAAATGGAGCTCAGGGGCACAGCAATTCACAAACTGGCAGAGTAATCAAGGCCAACTATCGTCCAAAAATCTGTTGACGGAAGGCAACGAGGCGGACTTGAATGCGAGGCAGAATAGCAGGAAACAGATTTCAAGAGGTACGTTAGAATCGCCTGTAAAGCACAGGAAGAGGGGCACAACTTCGACAATGATGCACTTGGCCAAAAAGGGCGTATGCGTTTTCTCCTGAATATATTCAGGAGAAAACGCATACGCCCTTTTTGGCCAAGCAAGCAAGCGGGCAATGCAAATCTGCACTACAAAGAAGTATCACTTCCCACCGGTCAAAAGGGACATCCACAAAATGTGTAAAAACCAGAAAGGCAAGACAGGCCCTGGAGAACAGGGAGCCTTGTTATGCTGATGGGCGGGATGTAAGTTGCCAACTGCCTCACTGGAGGAGTGCATTGTGTTCCCTAAAACAAGTAAACAACAGAGCTACAGAGCCAAGGGCACTTCCAGTCTAGGGAATATACCTTGGGAAAACTGAAAATCCATAAGACAGAGCCACCCCCAAATTGAGGGCTGCACTGCTTACAAGAACCTCAACCCGGGTACACCTGAAATATCCCAGGAAATATAAAAATGGTTCCAAACATTGTGGAACTTACGTACGATGGAATATCCCTCAGCCACGAAATCAATGTCATAAGACCAGTAGCAGCAAAATGAGTGGATTCAGGTACGATGATTCTAAGGGAAAGAAGTCACACAGGAAAAGAATCTTATCATAAGATATCACTTAGGAAGATCCTGTAAACATGGCTACACATGAACTGAGTTAGCAAAGAGAACAGAGTCTCACATTTAGAAAACACTCTTATGCCTGCTTAAGGGGGAAGGAGAGGTGGGGTGATGCATCAAACCAGAGTTTGATATAAGCACAGGTACTGTTCCAAAAACCAACTATGGAATAGACAAGACCTACACCTTCCTCAGTGAAAGGGACTCAAAACCCCATATTTCCCGCAGAGGAATAGATCTGACTAGTAAGAATCTTAAAACCTATGTATTGATATGTCTCCGTAAGGGAATCAAGTGTGTCTAGACTGGCATAAACATGGCAGCGAGAATCAGCTCAAACCCACTCTAAAAAGGAATTTCAAAAACAGAACAAAGAAACAGGGAAATTCTTTACAATTCCTTCAGGGTCTCTGAGGCAACCTGGAATGACCCTATCTACGATGACAGCTGGATGTGGCATGAGGCTGGACACTTGGGACTGAGAGGATTGGTGAGATTGGGTGAGCAAATGCAGACCCTTTAAAGCAATAATGCATGGCAACCATTCCATGGGTCCCACCTCTCCAGGTTGAAGGGAATATTACTACAGCTATAACATGTACGGGAAACCTAGAGAATGGACACACTGTGAATACGAAAGGTTTCTAAAACTCAACGAAGAGTCCCTCTCCTGGTGCTCCGGTTTGACTTTCCAACAGCTTTACTATCAATCTCCCAACTTGGAGAGACAGCCCCTTTAAGCTCCTGGTTCACACAGGTTGCCCATTTGGCAGAGGAGGAAAGGGAAGAGGGAGAACCAATGAGAGAGTCGCTGTTAGGCATTTGGATGGGGACATGTCACTCTAATTTCCGGCAGGAAGAAGAATTCACCAAAGTCTCAGCCACCCACCGGGAACCAGTACAGGTCCTGAACCAAATGTTTGGACTTGCGTTCAGCTCACAAAAAACGAGTTGAAAAATGGAGCTCAGGGGCACAGCAATTCACAAACTGGCAGAGTAATCAAGGCCAACTATCGTCCAAAAATCTGTTGAGGGAAGGCAACGAGGCGGACTTGAATGCGAGGCAGAATAGCAGGAAACAGATTTCAAGAGGTACGTTAGAATCGCCTGTAAAGCACAGGAAGAGGGGCACAACTTCGACAATGATGCACTTGGCCAAAAAGGGCGTATGCGTTTTCTCCTGAATATATTCAGGAGAAAACGCATACGCCCTTTTTGGCCAAGCAAGCAAGCGGGCAATGCAAATCTGCACTACAAAGAAGTATCACTTCCCACCGGTCAAAAGGGACATCCACAAAATGTGTAAAAACCAGAAAGGCAAGACAGGCCCTGGAGAACAGGGAGCCTTGTTATGCTGATGGGCGGGATGTAAGTTGCCAACTGCCTCACTGGAGGAGTGCATTGTGTTCCCTAAAACAAGTAAACAACAGAGCTACAGAGCCAAGGGCACTTCCAGTCTAGGGAATATACCTTGGGAAAACTGAAAATCCATAAGACAGAGCCACCCCCAAATTGAGGGCTGCACTGCTTACAAGAACCTCAACCCGGGTACACCTGAAATATCCCAGGAAATATAAAAATGGTTCCAAACATTGTGGAACTTACGTACGATGGAATATCCCTCAGCCACGAAATCAATGTCATAAGACCAGTAGCAGCAAAATGAGTGGATTCAGGTACGATGATTCTAAGGGAAAGAAGTCACACAGGAAAAGAAACTTATCATAAGATATCACTTAGGAAGACCCTGTAAACATGGCTACACATGAACTGAGTTAGCAAAGAGAACAGAGTCTCACATTTAGAAAACACTCTTATGCCTGCTTAAGGGGGAAGGAGAGGTGGGGTGATGCATCAAACCAGAGTTTGATATAAGCACAGGTACTGTTCCAAAAACCAACTATGGAATAGACAAGACCTACACCTTCCTCAGTGAAAGGGACTCAAAACCCCATATTTCCCGCAGAGGAATAGATCTGACTAGTAAGAATCTTAAAACCTATGTATTGATATGTCTCCGTAAGGGAATCAAGTGTGTCTAGACTGGCATAAACATGGCAGCGAGAATCAGCTCAAACCCACTCTAAAAAGGAATTTCAAAAACAGAACAAAGAAACAGGGAAATTCTTTACAATTCCTTCAGGGTCTCTGAGGCAACCTGGAATGACCCTATCTACGATGACAGCTGGATGTGGCATGAGGCTGGACACTTGGGACTGAGAGGATTGGTGAGATTGGGTGAGCAAATGCAGACCCTTTAAAGCAATAATGCATGGCAACCATTCCATGGGTCCCACCTCTCCAGGTTGAAGGGAATATTACTACAGCTATAACATGTACGGGAAACCTAGAGAATGGACACACTGTGGATACGAAAGGTTTCTAAAACTCAACGAAGAGTCCCTCTCCTGGTGCTCCGGTTTGACTTTCCAACAGCTTTACTATCAATCTCCCAACTTGGAGAGACAGCCCCTTTAAGCTCCTGGTTCACACAGGTTGCCCATTTGGCAGAGGAGGAAAGGGAAGAGGGAGAACCAATGAGAGAGTCGCTGTTAGGCATTTGGATGGGGACATGTCACTCTAATTTCCCGGCAGGAAGAAGAATTCACCAAAGTCTCAGCCACCCACCGGGAACCAGTATAGGTCCTGAACCAAATGTTTGGACATGCGTTCAGCTCACAAAAAACGAGTTGAAAAATGGAGCTCAGGGGCACAGCAATTCACAAACTGGCAGAGTAATCAAGGCCAACTATCGTCCAAAAATCTGTTGAGGGAAGGCAACGAGGCGGACTTGAATGCGAGGCAGAATAGCAGGAAACAGATTTCAAGAGGTACGTTAGAATCGCCTGTAAAGCACAGGAAGAGGGGCACAACTTCGACAATGATGCACTTGGCCAAAAAGGGCGTATGCGTTTTCTCCTGAATATAATCAGGAGAAAACGCATACGCCCTTTTTGGCCAAGCAAGCAAGCGGGCAATGCAAATCTGCACTACAAAGAAGTATCACTTCCCACCGGTCAAAAGGGACATCCACAAAATGTGTAAAAACCAGAAAGGCAAGACAGGCCCTGGAGAACAGGGAGCCTTGTTATGCTGATGGGCGGGATGTAAGTTGCCAACTGCCTCACTGGAGGAGTGCATTGTGTTCCCTAAAACAAGTAAACAACAGAGCTACAGAGCCAAGGGCACTTCCAGTCTAGGGAATATACCTTGGGAAAACTGAAAATCCATAAGACAGAGCCACCCCCAAATTGAGGGCTGCACTGCTTACAAGAACCTCAACCCGGGTACACCTGAAATATCCCAGGAAATATAAAAATGGTTCCAAACATTGTGGAACTTACGTACGATGGAATATCCCTCAGCCACGAAATCAATGTCATAAGACCAGTAGCAGCAAAATGAGTGGATTCAGGTACGATGATTCTAAGGGAAAGAAGTCACACAGGAAAAGAAACTTATCATAAGATATCACTTAGGAAGACCCTGTAAACATGGCTACACATGAACTGAGTTAGGAAAGAGAACAGAGTCTCACATTTAGAAAACACTCTTATGCCTGCTTAAGGGGGAAGGAGAGGTGGGGTGATGCATCAAACCAGAGTTTGATATAAGCACAGGTACTGTTCCAAAAACCAACTATGGAATAGACAAGACCTACACCTTCCTCAGTGAAAGGGACTCAAAACCCCATATTTCCCGCAGAGGAATAGATCTGACTAGTAAGAATCTTAAAACCTATGTATTGATATGTCTCCGTAAGGGAATCAAGTGTGTCTAGACTGGCATAAACATGGCAGCGAGAATCAGCTCAAACCCACTCTAAAAAGGAATTTCAAAAACAGAACAAAGAAACAGGGAAATTCTTTACAATTCCTTCAGGGTCTCTGAGGCAACCTGGAATGACCCTATCTACGATGACAGCTGGATGTGGCATGAGGCTGGACACTTGGGACTGAGAGGATTGGTGAGATTGGGTGAGCAAATGCAGACCCTTTAAAGCAATAATGCATGGCAACCATTCCATGGGTCCCACCTCTCCAGGTTGAAGGGAATATTACTACAGCTATAACATGTACGGGAAACCTAGAGAATGGACACACTGTGAATACGAAAGGTTTCTAAAACTCAACGAAGAGTCCCTCTCCTGGTGCTCCGGTTTGACTTTCCAACAGCTTTACTATCAATCTCCCAACTTGGAGAGACAGCCCCTTTAAGCTCCTGGTTCACACAGGTTGCCCATTTGGCAGAGGAGGAAAGGGAAGAGGGAGAACCAATGAGAGAGTCGCTGTTAGGCATTTGGATGGGGACATGTCACTCTAATTTCCCGGCAGGAAGAAGAATTCACCAAAGTCTCAGCCACCCACCGGGAACCAGTACAGGTCCTGAACCAAATGTTTGGACTTGCGTTCAGCTCACAAAAAACGAGTTGAAAAATGGAGCTCAGGGGCACAGCAATTCACAAACTGGCAGAGTAATCAAGGCCAACTATCGTCCAAAAATCTGTTGACGGAAGGCAACGAGGCGGACTTGAATGCGAGGCAGAATAGCAGGAAACAGATTTCAAGAGGTACGTTAGAATCGCCTGTAAAGCACAGGAAGAGGGGCACAACTTCGACAATGATGCACTTGGCCAAAAAGGGCGTATGCGTTTTCTCCTGAATATATTCAGGAGAAAACGCATACGCCCTTTTTGGCCAAGCAAGCAAGCGGGCAATGCAAATCTGCACTACAAAGAAGTATCACTTCCCACCGGTCAAAAGGGACATCCACAAAATGTGTAAAAACCAGAAAGGCAAGACAGGCCCTGGAGAACAGGGAGCCTTGTTATGCTGATGGGCGGGATGTAAGTTGCCAACTGCCTCACTGGAGGAGTGCATTGTGTTCCCTAAAACAAGTAAACAACAGAGCTACAGAGCCAAGGGCACTTCCAGTCTAGGGAATATACCTTGGGAAAACTGAAAATCCATAAGACAGAGCCACCCCCAAATTGAGGGCTGCACTGCTTACAAGAACCTCAACCCGGGTACACCTGAAATATCCCAGGAAATATAAAAATGGTTCCAAACATTGTGGAACTTACGTACGATGGAATATCCCTCAGCCACGAAATCAATGTCATAAGACCAGTAGCAGCAAAATGAGTGGATTCAGGTACGATGATTCTAAGGGAAAGAAGTCACACAGGAAAAGAAACTTATCATAAGATATCACTTAGGAAGACCCTGTAAACATGGCTACACATGAACTGAGTTAGCAAAGAGAACAGAGTCTCACATTTAGAAAACACTCTTATGCCTGCTTAAGGGGGAAGGAGAGGTGGGGTGATGCATCAAACCAGAGTTTGATATAAGCACAGGTACTGTTCCAAAAACCAACTATGGAATAGACAAGACCTACACCTTCCTCAGTGAAAGGGACTCAAAACCCCATATTTCCCGCAGAGGAATAGATCTGACTAGTAAGAATCTTAAAACCTATGTATTGATATGTCTCCGTAAGGGAATCAAGTGTGTCTAGACTGGCATAAACATGGCAGCGAGAATCAGCTCAAACCCACTCTAAAAAGGAATTTCAAAAACAGAACAAAGAAACAGGGAAATTCTTTACAATTCCTTCAGGGTCTCTGAGGCAACCTGGAATGACCCTATCTACGATGACAGCTGGATGTGGCATGAGGCTGGACACTTGGGACTGAGAGGATTGGTGAGATTGGGTGAGCAAATGCAGACCCTTTAAAGCAATAATGCATGGCAACCATTCCATGGGTCCCACCTCTCCAGGTTGAAGGGAATATTACTACAGCTATAACATGTACGGGAAACCTAGAGAATGGACACACTGTGAATACGAAAGGTTTCTAAAACTCAACGAAGAGTCCCTCTCCTGGTGCTCCGGTTTGACTTTCCAACAGCTTTACTATCAATCTCCCAACTTGGAGAGACAGCCCCTTTAAGCTCCTGGTTCACACAGGTTGCCCATTTGGCAGAGGAGGAAAGGGAAGAGGGAGAACCAATGAGAGAGTCGCTGTTAGGCATTTGGATGGGGACATGTCACTCTAATTTCCCGGCAGGAAGAAGAATTCACCAAAGTCTCAGCCACCCACCGGGAACCAGTACAGGTCCTGAACCAAATGTTTGGACTTGCGTTCAGCTCACAAAAAACGAGTTGAAAAATGGAGCTCAGGGGCACAGCAATTCACAAACTGGCAGAGTAATCAAGGCCAACTATCGTCCAAAAATCTGTTGAGGGAAGGCAACGAGGCGGACTTGAATGCGAGGCAGAATAGCAGGAAACAGATTTCAAGAGGTACGTTAGAATCGCCTGTAAAGCACAGGAAGAGGGGCACAACTTCGACAATGATGCACTTGGCCAAAAAGGGCGTATGCGTTTTCTCCTGAATATATTCAGGAGAAAACGCATACGCCCTTTTTGGCCAAGCAAGCAAGCGGGCAATGCAAATCTGCACTACAAAGAAGTATCACTTCCCACCGGTCAAAAGGGACATCCACAAAATGTGTAAAAACCAGAAAGGCAAGACAGGCCCTGGAGAACAGGGAGCCTTGTTATGCTGATGGGCGGGATGTAAGTTGCCAACTGCCTCACTGGAGGAGTGCATTGTGTTCCCTAAAACAAGTAAACAACAGAGCTACAGAGCCAAGGGCACTTCCAGTCTAGGGAATATACCTTGGGAAAACTGAAAATCCATAAGACAGAGCCACCCCCAAATTGAGGGCTGCACTGCTTACAAGAACCTCAACCCGGGTACACCTGAAATATCCCAGGAAATATAAAAATGGTTCCAAACATTGTGGAACTTACGTACGATGGAATATCCCTCAGCCACGAAATCAATGTCATAAGACCAGTAGCAGCAAAATGAGTGGATTCAGGTACGATGATTCTAAGGGAAAGAAGTCACACAGGAAAAGAAACTTATCATAAGATATCACTTAGGAAGACCCTGTAAACATGGCTACACATGAACTGAGTTAGGAAAGAGAACAGAGTCTCACATTTAGAAAACACTCTTATGCCTGCTTAAGGGGGAAGGAGAGGTGGGGTGATGCATCAAACCAGAGTTTGATATAAGCACAGGTACTGTTCCAAAAACCAACTATGGAATAGACAAGACCTACACCTTCCTCAGTGAAAGGGACTCAAAACCCCATATTTCCCGCAGAGGAATAGATCTGACTAGTAAGAATCTTAAAACCTATGTATTGATATGTCTCCGTAAGGGAATCAAGTGTGTCTAGACTGGCATAAACATGGCAGCGAGAATCAGCTCAAACCCACTCTAAAAAGGAATTTCAAAAACAGAACAAAGAAACAGGGAAATTCTTTACAATTCCTTCAGGGTCTCTGAGGCAACCTGGAATGACCCTATCTACGATGACAGCTGGATGTGGCATGAGGCTGGACACTTGGGACTGAGAGGATTGGTGAGATTGGGTGAGCAAATGCAGACCCTTTAAAGCAATAATGCATGGCAACCATTCCATGGGTCCCACCTCTCCAGGTTGAAGGGAATATTACTACAGCTATAACATGTACGGGAAACCTAGAGAATGGACACACTGTGGATACGAAAGGTTTCTAAAACTCAACGAAGAGTCCCTCTCCTGGTGCTCCGGTTTGACTTTCCAACAGCTTTACTATCAATCTCCCAACTTGGAGAGACAGCCCCTTTAAGCTCCTGGTTCACACAGGTTGCCCATTTGGCAGAGGAGGAAAGGGAAGAGGGAGAACCAATGAGAGAGTCGCTGTTAGGCATTTGGATGGGGACATGTCACTCTAATTTCCCGGCAGGAAGAAGAATTCACCAAAGTCTCAGCCACCCACCGGGAACCAGTATAGGTCCTGAACCAAATGTTTGGACATGCGTTCAGCTCACAAAAAACGAGTTGAAAAATGGAGCTCAGGGGCACAGCAATTCACAAACTGGCAGAGTAATCAAGGCCAACTATCGTCCAAAAATCTGTTGAGGGAAGGCAACGAGGCGGACTTGAATGCGAGGCAGAATAGCAGGAAACAGATTTCAAGAGGTACGTTAGAATCGCCTGTAAAGCACAGGAAGAGGGGCACAACTTCGACAATGATGCACTTGGCCAAAAAGGGCGTATGCGTTTTCTCCTGAATATAATCAGGAGAAAACGCATACGCCCTTTTTGGCCAAGCAAGCAAGCGGGCAATGCAAATCTGCACTACAAAGAAGTATCACTTCCCACCGGTCAAAAGGGACATCCACAAAATGTGTAAAAACCAGAAAGGCAAGACAGGCCCTGGAGAACAGGGAGCCTTGTTATGCTGATGGGCGGGATGTAAGTTGCCAACTGCCTCACTGGAGGAGTGCATTGTGTTCCCTAAAACAAGTAAACAACAGAGCTACAGAGCCAAGGGCACTTCCAGTCTAGGGAATATACCTTGGGAAAACTGAAAATCCATAAGACAGAGCCACCCCCAAATTGAGGGCTGCACTGCTTACAAGAACCTCAACCCGGGTACACCTGAAATATCCCAGGAAATATAAAAATGGTTCCAAACATTGTGGAACTTACGTACGATGGAATATCCCTCAGCCACGAAATCAATGTCATAAGACCAGTAGCAGCAAAATGAGTGGATTCAGGTACGATGATTCTAAGGGAAAGAAGTCACACAGGAAAAGAAACTTATCATAAGATATCACTTAGGAAGACCCTGTAAACATGGCTACACATGAACTGAGTTAGGAAAGAGAACAGAGTCTCACATTTAGAAAACACTCTTATGCCTGCTTAAGGGGGAAGGAGAGGTGGGGTGATGCATCAAACCAGAGTTTGATATAAGCACAGGTACTGTTCCAAAAACCAACTATGGAATAGACAAGACCTACACCTTCCTCAGTGAAAGGGACTCAAAACCCCATATTTCCCGCAGAGGAATAGATCTGACTAGTAAGAATCTTAAAACCTATGTATTGATATGTCTCCGTAAGGGAATCAAGTGTGTCTAGACTGGCATAAACATGGCAGCGAGAATCAGCTCAAACCCACTCTAAAAAGGAATTTCAAAAACAGAACAAAGAAACAGGGAAATTCTTTACAATTCCTTCAGGGTCTCTGAGGCAACCTGGAATGACCCTATCTACGATGACAGCTGGATGTGGCATGAGGCTGGACACTTGGGACTGAGAGGATTGGTGAGATTGGGTGAGCAAATGCAGACCCTTTAAAGCAATAATGCATGGCAACCATTCCATGGGTCCCACCTCTCCAGGTTGAAGGGAATATTACTACAGCTATAACATGTACGGGAAACCTAGAGAATGGACACACTGTGAATACGAAAGGTTTCTAAAACTCAACGAAGAGTCCCTCTCCTGGTGCTCCGGTTTGACTTTCCAACAGCTTTACTATCAATCTCCCAAGTTGGAGAGACAGCCCCTTTAAGCTCCTGGTTCACACAGGTTGCCCATTTGGCAGAGGAGGAAAGGGAAGAGGGAGAACCAATGAGAGAGTCGCTGTTAGGCATTTGGATGGGCACATGTCACTCTAATTTCCCGGCAGGAAGAAGAATTCACCAAAGTCTCAGCCACCCACCGGGAACCAGTACAGGTCCTGAACCAAATGTTTGGACTTGCGTTCAGCTCACAAAAAACGAGTTGAAAAATGGAGCTCAGGGGCACAGCAATTCACAAACTGGCAGAGTAATCAAGGCCAACTATCGTCCAAAAATCTGTTGAGGGAAGGCAACGAGGCGGACTTGAATGCGAGGCAGAATAGCAGGAAACAGATTTCAAGAGGTACGTTAGAATCGCCTGTAAAGCACAGGAAGAGGGGCACAACTTCAACAATGATGCACTTGGCCAAAAAGGGCGTATGCGTTTTCTCCTGAATATATTCAGGAGAAAACGCATACGCCCTTTTTGGCCAAGCAAGCAAGCGGGCAATGCAAATCTGCACTACAAAGAAGTATCACTTCCCACCGGTCAAAAGGGACATCCACAAAATGTGTAAAAACCAGAAAGGCAAGACAGGCCCTGGAGAACAGGGAGCCTTGTTATGCTGATGGGCGGGATGTAAGTTGCCAACTGCCTCACTGGAGGAGTGCATTGTGTTCCCTAAAACAAGTAAACAACAGAGCTACAGAGCCAAGGGCACTTCCAGTCTAGGGAATATACCTTGGGAAAACTGAAAATCCATAAGACAGAGCCACCCCCAAATTGAGGGCTGCACTGCTTACAAGAACCTCAACCCGGGTACACCTGAAATATCCCAGGAAATATAAAAATGGTTCCAAACATTGTGGAACTTACGTACGATGGAATATCCCTCAGCCACGAAATCAATGTCATAAGACCAGTAGCAGCAAAATGAGTGGATTCAGGTACGATGATTCTAAGGGAAAGAAGTCACACAGGAAAAGAAACTTATCATAAGATATCACTTAGGAAGACCCTGTAAACATGGCTACACATGAACTGAGTTAGGAAAGAGAACAGAGTCTCACATTTAGAAAACACTCTTATGCCTGCTTAAGGGGGAAGGAGAGGTGGGGTGATGCATCAAACCAGAGTTTGATATAAGCACAGGTACTGTTCCAAAAACCAACTATGGAATAGACAAGACCTACACCTTCCTCAGTGAAAGGGACTCAAAACCCCATATTTCCCGCAGAGGAATAGATCTGACTAGTAAGAATCTTAAAACCTATGTATTGATATGTCTCCGTAAGGGAATCAAGTGTGTCTAGACTGGCATAAACATGGCAGCGAGAATCAGCTCAAACCCACTCTAAAAAGGAATTTCAAAAACAGAACAAAGAAACAGGGAAATTCTTTACAATTCCTTCAGGGTCTCTGAGGCAACCTGGAATGACCCTATCTACGATGACAGCTGGATGTGGCATGAGGCTGGACACTTGGGACTGAGAGGATTGGTGAGATTGGGTGAGCAAATGCAGACCCTTTAAAGCAATAATGCATGGCAACCATTCCATGGGTCCCACCTCTCCAGGTTGAAGGGAATATTACTACAGCTATAACATGTACGGGAAACCTAGAGAATGGACACACTGTGAATACGAAAGGTTTCTAAAACTCAACGAAGAGTCCCTCTCCTGGTGCTCCGGTTTGACTTTCCAACAGCTTTACTATCAATCTCCCAACTTGGAGAGACAGCCCCTTTAAGCTCCTGGTTCACACAGGTTGCCCATTTGGCAGAGGAGGAAAGGGAAGAGGGAGAACCAATGAGAGAGTCGCTGTTAGGCATTTGGATGGGCACATGTCACTCTAATTTCCCGGCAGGAAGAAGAATTCACCGAAGTCTCAGCCACCCACCGGGAACCAGTACAGGTCCTGAACCAAATGTTTGGACTTGCGTTCAGCTCACAAAAAACGAGTTGAAAAATGGAGCTCAGGGGCACAGCAATTCACAAACTGGCAGAGTAATCAAGGCCAACTATCGTCCAAAAATCTGTTGAGGGAAGGCAACGAGGCGGACTTGAATGCGAGGCAGAATAGCAGGAAACAGATTTCAAGAGGTACGTTAGAATCGCCTGTAAAGCACAGGAAGAGGGGCACAACTTCGACAATGATGCACTTGGCCAAAAAGGGCGTATGCGTTTTCTCCTGAATATATTCAGGAGAAAACGCATACGCCCTTTTTGGCCAAGCAAGCAAGCGGGCAATGCAAATCTGCACTACAAAGAAGTATCACTTCCCACCGGTCAAAAGGGACATCCACAAAATGTGTAAAAACCAGAAAGGCAAGACAGGCCCTGGAGAACAGGGAGCCTTGTTATGCTGATGGGCGGGATGTAAGTTGCCAACTGCCTCACTGGAGGAGTGCATTGTGTTCCCTAAAACAAGTAAACAACAGAGCTACAGAGCCAAGGGCACTTCCAGTCTAGGGAATATACCTTGGGAAAACTGAAAATCCATAAGACAGAGCCACCCCCAAATTGAGGGCTGCACTGCTTACAAGAACCTCAACCCGGGTACACCTGAAATATCCCAGGAAATATAAAAATGGTTCCAAACATTGTGGAACTTACGTACGATGGAATATCCCTCAGCCACGAAATCAATGTCATAAGACCAGTAGCAGCAAAATGAGTGGATTCAGGTACGATGATTCTAAGGGAAAGAAGTCACACAGGAAAAGAAACTTATCATAAGATATCACTTAGGAAGACCCTGTAAACATGGCTACACATGAACTGAGTTAGGAAAGAGAACAGAGTCTCACATTTAGAAAACACTCTTATGCCTGCTTAAGGGGGAAGGAGAGGTGGGGTGATGCATCAAACCAGAGTTTGATATAAGCACAGGTACTGTTCCAAAAACCAACTATGGAATAGACAAGACCTACACCTTCCTCAGTGAAAGGGACTCAAAACCCCATATTTCCCGCAGAGGAATAGATCTGACTAGTAAGAATCTTAAAACCTATGTATTGATATGTCTCCGTAAGGGAATCAAGTGTGTCTAGACTGGCATAAACATGGCAGCGAGAATCAGCTCAAACCCACTCTAAAAAGGAATTTCAAAAACAGAACAAAGAAACAGGGAAATTCTTTACAATTCCTTCAGGGTCTCTGAGGCAACCTGGAATGACCCTATCTACGATGACAGCTGGATGTGGCATGAGGCTGGACACTTGGGACTGAGAGGATTGGTGAGATTGGGTGAGCAAATGCAGACCCTTTAAAGCAATAATGCATGGCAACCATTCCATGGGTCCCACCTCTCCAGGTTGAAGGGAATATTACTACAGCTATAACATGTACGGGAAACCTAGAGAATGGACACACTGTGAATACGAAAGGTTTCTAAAACTCAACGAAGAGTCCCTCTCCTGGTGCTCCGGTTTGACTTTCCAACAGCTTTACTATCAATCTCCCAACTTGGAGAGACAGCCCCTTTAAGCTCCTGGTTCACACAGGTTGCCCATTTGGCAGAGGAGGAAAGGGAAGAGGGAGAACCAATGAGAGAGTCGCTGTTAGGCATTTGGATGGGCACATGTCACTCTAATTTCCCGGCAGGAAGAAGAATTCACCAAAGTCTCAGCCACCCACCGGGAACCAGTACAGGTCCTGAACCAAATGTTTGGACTTGCGTTCAGCTCACAAAAAACGAGTTGAAAAATGGAGCTCAGGGGCACAGCAATTCACAAACTGGCAGAGTAATCAAGGCCAACTATCGTCCAAAAATCTGTTGAGGGAAGGCAACGAGGCGGACTTGAATGCGAGGCAGAATAGCAGGAAACAGATTTCAAGAGGTACGTTAGAATCGCCTGTAAAGCACAGGAAGAGGGGCACAACTTCGACAATGATGCACTTGGCCAAAAAGGGCGTATGCGTTTTCTCCTGAATATATTCAGGAGAAAACGCATACGCCCTTTTTGGCCAAGCAAGCAAGCGGGCAATGCAAATCTGCACTACAAAGAAGTATCACTTCCCACCGGTCAAAAGGGACATCCACAAAATGTGTAAAAACCAGAAAGGCAAGACAGGCCCTGGAGAACAGGGAGCCTTGTTATGCTGATGGGCGGGATGTAAGTTGCCAACTGCCTCACTGGAGGAGTGCATTGTGTTCCCTAAAACAAGTAAACAACAGAGCTACAGAGCCAAGGGCACTTCCAGTCTAGGGAATATACCTTGGGAAAACTGAAAATCCATAAGACAGAGCCACCCCCAAATTGAGGGCTGCACTGCTTACAAGAACCTCAACCCGGGTACACCTGAAATATCCCAGGAAATATAAAAATGGTTCCAAACATTGTGGAACTTACGTACGATGGAATATCCCTCAGCCACGAAATCAATGTCATAAGACCAGTAGCAGCAAAATGAGTGGATTCAGGTACGATGATTCTAAGGGAAAGAAGTCACACAGGAAAAGAAACTTATCATAAGATATCACTTAGGAAGACCCTGTAAACATGGCTACACATGAACTGAGTTAGGAAAGAGAACAGAGTCTCACATTTAGAAAACACTCTTATGCCTGCTTAAGGGGGAAGGAGAGGTGGGGTGATGCATCAAACCAGAGTTTGATATAAGCACAGGTACTGTTCCAAAAACCAACTATGGAATAGACAAGACCTACACCTTCCTCAGTGAAAGGGACTCAAAACCCCATATTTCCCGCAGAGGAATAGATCTGACTAGTAAGAATCTTAAAACCTATGTATTGATATGTCTCCGTAAGGGAATCAAGTGTGTCTAGACTGGCATAAACATGGCAGCGAGAATCAGCTCAAACCCACTCTAAAAAGGAATTTCAAAAACAGAACAAAGAAACAGGGAAATTCTTTACAATTCCTTCAGGGTCTCTGAGGCAACCTGGAATGACCCTATCTACGATGACAGCTGGATGTGGCATGAGGCTGGACACTTGGGACTGAGAGGATTGGTGAGATTGGGTGAGCAAATGCAGACCCTTTAAAGCAATAATGCATGGCAACCATTCCATGGGTCCCACCTCTCCAGGTTGAAGGGAATATTACTACAGCTATAACATGTACGGGAAACCTAGAGAATGGACACACTGTGAATACGAAAGGTTTCTAAAACTCAACGAAGAGTCCCTCTCCTGGTGCTCCAGTTTGACTTTCCAACAGCTTTACTATCAATCTCCCAACTTGGAGAGACAGCCCCTTTAAGCTCCTGGTTCACACAGGTTGCCCATTTGGCAGAGGAGGAAAGGGAAGAGGGAGAACCAATGAGAGAGTCGCTGTTAGGCATTTGGATGGGCACATGTCACTCTAATTTCCCGGCAGGAAGAAGAATTCACCAAAGTCTCAGCCACCCACCGGGAACCAGTACAGGTCCTGAACCAAATGTTTGGACTTGCGTTCAGCTCACAAAAAACGAGTTGAAAAATGGAGCTCAGGGGCACAGCAATTCACAAACTGGCAGAGTAATCAAGGCCAACTATCGTCCAAAAATCTGTTGAGGGAAGGCAACGAGGCGGACTTGAATGCGAGGCAGAATAGCAGGAAACAGATTTCAAGAGGTACGTTAGAATCGCCTGTAAAGCACAGGAAGAGGGGCACAACTTCGACAATGATGCACTTGGCCAAAAAGGGCGTATGCGTTTTCTCCTGAATATATTCAGGAGAAAACGCATACGCCCTTTTTGGCCAAGCAAGCAAGCGGGCAATGCAAATCTGCACTACAAAGAAGTATCACTTCCCACCGGTCAAAAGGGACATCCACAAAATGTGTAAAAACCAGAAAGGCAAGACAGGCCCTGGAGAACAGGGAGCCTTGTTATGCTGATGGGCGGGATGTAAGTTGCCAACTGCCTCACTGGAGGAGTGCATTGTGTTCCCTAAAACAAGTAAACAACAGAGCTACAGAGCCAAGGGCACTTCCAGTCTAGGGAATATACCTTGGGAAAACTGAAAATCCATAAGACAGAGCCACCCCCAAATTGAGGGCTGCACTGCTTACAAGAACCTCAACCCGGGTACACCTGAAATATCCCAGGAAATATAAAAATGGTTCCAAACATTGTGGAACTTACGTACGATGGAATATCCCTCAGCCACGAAATCAATGTCATAAGACCAGTAGCAGCAAAATGAGTGGATTCAGGTACGATGATTCTAAGGGAAAGAAGTCACACAGGAAAAGAAACTTATCATAAGATATCACTTAGGAAGATCCTGTAAACATGGCTACACATGAACTGAGTTAGGAAAGAGAACAGAGTCTCACATTTAGAAAACACTCTTATGCCTGCTTAAGGGGGAAGGAGAGGTGGGGTGATGCATCAAACCAGAGTTTGATATAAGCACAGGTACTGTTCCAAAAACCAACTATGGAATAGACAAGACCTACACCTTCCTCAGTGAAAGGGACTCAAAACCCCATATTTCCCGCAGAGGAATAGATCTGACTAGTAAGAATCTTAAAACCTATGTATTGATATGTCTCCGTAAGGGAATCAAGTGTGTCTAGACTGGCATAAACATGGCAGCGAGAATCAGCTCAAACCCACTCTAAAAAGGAATTTCAAAAACAGAACAAAGAAACAGGGAAATTCTTTACAATTCCTTCAGGGTCTCTGAGGCAACCTGGAATGACCCTATCTACGATGACAGCTGGATGTGGCATGAGGCTGGACACTTGGGACTGAGAGGATTGGTGAGATTGGGTGAGCAAATGCAGACCCTTTAAAGCAATAATGCATGGCAACCATTCCATGGGTCCCACCTCTCCAGGTTGAAGGGAATATTACTACAGCTATAACATGTACGGGAAACCTAGAGAATGGACACACTGTGAATACGAAAGGTTTCTAAAACTCAACGAAGAGTCCCTCTCCTGGTGCTCCGGTTTGACTTTCCAACAGCTTTACTATCAATCTCCCAACTTGGAGAGACAGCCCCTTTAAGCTCCTGGTTCACACAGGTTGCCCATTTGGCAGAGGAGGAAAGGGAAGAGGGAGAACCAATGAGAGAGTCGCTGTTAGGCATTTGGATGGGCACATGTCACTCTAATTTCCCGGCAGGAAGAAGAATTCACCAAAGTCTCAGCCACCCACCGGGAACCAGTATAGGTCCTGAACCAAATGTTTGGACTTGCGTTCAGCTCACAAAAAACGAGTTGAAAAATGGAGCTCAGGGGCACAGCAATTCACAAACTGGCAGAGTAATCAAGGCCAACTATCGTCCAAAAATCTGTTGAGGGAAGGCAACGAGGCGGACTTGAATGCGAGGCAGAATAGCAGGAAACACATTTCAAGAGGTACGTTAGAATCGCCTGTAAAGCACAGGAAGAGGGGCACAACTTCGACAATGATGCACTTGGCCAAAAAGGGCGTATGCGTTTTCTCCTGAATATATTCAGGAGAAAACGCATACGCCCTTTTTGGCCAAGCAAGCAAGCGGGCAATGCAAATCTGCACTACAAAGAAGTATCACTTCCCACCGGTCAAAAGGGACATCCACAAAATGTGTAAAAACCAGAAAGGCAAGACAGGCCCTGGAGAACAGGGAGCCTTGTTATGCTGATGGGCGGGATGTAAGTTGCCAACTGCCTCACTGGAGGAGTGCATTGTGTTCCCTAAAACAAGTAAACAACAGAGCTACAGAGCCAAGGGCACTTCCAGTCTAGGGAATATACCTTGGGAAAACTGAAAATCCATAAGACAGAGCCACCCCCAAATTGAGGGCTGCACTGCTTACAAGAACCTCAACCCGGGTACACCTGAAATATCCCAGGAAATATAAAAATGGTTCCAAACATTGTGGAACTTACGTACGATGGAATATCCCTCAGCCACGAAATCAATGTCATAAGACCAGTAGCAGCAAAATGAGTGGATTCAGGTACGATGATTCTAAGGGAAAGAAGTCACACAGGAAAAGAAACTTATCATAAGATATCACTTAGGAAGACCCTGTAAACATGGCTACACATGAACTGAGTTAGGAAAGAGAACAGAGTCTCACATTTAGAAAACACTCTTATGCCTGCTTAAGGGGGAAGGAGAGGTGGGGTGATGCATCAAACCAGAGTTTGATATAAGCACAGGTACTGTTCCAAAAACCAACTATGGAATAGACAAGACCTACACCTTCCTCAGTGAAAGGGACTCAAAACCCCATATTTCCCGCAGAGGAATAGATCTGACTAGTAAGAATCTTAAAACCTATGTATTGATATGTCTCCGTAAGGGAATCAAGTGTGTCTAGACTGGCATAAACATGGCAGCGAGAATCAGCTCAAACCCACTCTAAAAAGGAATTTCAAAAACAGAACAAAGAAACAGGGAAATTCTTTACAATTCCTTCAGGGTCTCTGAGGCAACCTGGAATGACCCTATCTACGATGACAGCTGGATGTGGCATGAGGCTGGACACTTGGGACTGAGAGGATTGGTGAGATTGGGTGAGCAAATGCAGACCCTTTAAAGCAATAATGCATGGCAACCATTCCATGGGTCCCACCTCTCCAGGTTGAAGGGAATATTACTACAGCTATAACATGTACGGGAAACCTAGAGAATGGACACACTGTGAATACGAAAGGTTTCTAAAACTCAACGAAGAGTCCCTCTCCTGGTGCTCCGGTTTGACTTTCCAACAGCTTTACTATCAATCTCCCAACTTGGAGAGACAGCCCCTTTAAGCTCCTGGTTCACACAGGTTGCCCATTTGGCAGAGGAGGAAAGGGAAGAGGGAGAACCAATGAGAGAGTCGCTGTTAGGCATTTGGATGGGCACATGTCACTCTAATTTCCCGGCAGGAAGAAGAATTCACCAAAGTCTCAGCCACCCACCGGGAACCAGTACAGGTCCTGAACCAAATGTTTGGACTTGCGTTCAGCTCACAAAAAACGAGTTGAAAAATGGAGCTCAGGGGCACAGCAATTCACAAACTGGCAGAGTAATCAAGGCCAACTATCGTCCAAAAATCTGTTGAGGGAAGGCAACGAGGCGGACTTGAATGCGAGGCAGAATAGCAGGAAACAGATTTCAAGAGGTACGTTAGAATCGCCTGTAAAGCACAGGAAGAGGGGCACAACTTCGACAATGATGCACTTGGCCAAAAAGGGCGTATGCGTTTTCTCCTGAATATATTCAGGAGAAAACGCATACGCCCTTTTTGGCCAAGCAAGCAAGCGGGCAATGCAAATCTGCACTACAAAGAAGTATCACTTCCCACCGGTCAAAAGGGACATCCACAAAATGTGTAAAAACCAGAAAGGCAAGACAGGCCCTGGAGAACAGGGAGCCTTGTTATGCTGATGGGCGGGATGTAAGTTGCCAACTGCCTCACTGGAGGAGTGCATTGTGTTCCCTAAAACAAGTAAACAACAGAGCTACAGAGCCAAGGGCACTTCCAGTCTAGGGAATATACCTTGGGAAAACTGAAAATCCATAAGACAGAGCCACCCCCAAATTGAGGGCTGCACTGCTTACAAGAACCTCAACCCGGGTACACCTGAAATATCCCAGGAAATATAAAAATGGTTCCAAACATTGTGGAACTTACGTACGATGGAATATCCCTCAGCCACGAAATCAATGTCATAAGACCAGTAGCAGCAAAATGAGTGGATTCAGGTACGATGATTCTAAGGGAAAGAAGTCACACAGGAAAAGAAACTTATCATAAGATATCACTTAGGAAGATCCTGTAAACATGGCTACACATGAACTGAGTTAGCAAAGAGAACAGAGTCTCACATTTAGAAAACACTCTTATGCCTGCTTAAGGGGGAAGGAGAGGTGGGGTGATGCATCAAACCAGAGTTTGATATAAGCACAGGTACTGTTCCAAAAACCAACTATGGAATAGACAAGACCTACACCTTCCTCAGTGAAAGGGACTCAAAACCCCATATTTCCCGCAGAGGAATAGATCTGACTAGTAAGAATCTTAAAACCTATGTATTGATATGTCTCCGTAAGGGAATCAAGTGTGTCTAGACTGGCATAAACATGGCAGCGAGAATCAGCTCAAACCCACTCTAAAAAGGAATTTCAAAAACAGAACAAAGAAACAGGGAAATTCTTTACAATTCCTTCAGGGTCTCTGAGGCAACCTGGAATGACCCTATCTACGATGACAGCTGGATGTGGCATGAGGCTGGACACTTGGGACTGAGAGGATTGGTGAGATTGGGTGAGCAAATGCAGACCCTTTAAAGCAATAATGCATGGCAACCATTCCATGGGTCCCACCTCTCCAGGTTGAAGGGAATATTACTACAGCTATAACATGTACGGGAAACCTAGAGAATGGACACACTGTGAATACGAAAGGTTTCTAAAACTCAACGAAGAGTCCCTCTCCTGGTGCTCCGGTTTGACTTTCCAACAGCTTTACTATCAATCTCCCAACTTGGAGAGACAGCCCCTTTAAGCTCCTGGTTCACACAGGTTGCCCATTTGGCAGAGGAGGAAAGGGAAGAGGGAGAACCAATGAGAGAGTCGCTGTTAGGCATTTGGATGGGCACATGTCACTCTAATTTCCCGGCAGGAAGAAGAATTCACCAAAGTCTCAGCCACCCACCGGGAACCAGTATAGGTCCTGAACCAAATGTTTGGACATGCGTTCAGCTCACAAAAAACGAGTTGAAAAATGGAGCTCAGGGGCACAGCAATTCACAAACTGGCAGAGTAATCAAGGCCAACTATCGTCCAAAAATCTGTTGAGGGAAGGCAACGAGGCGGACTTGAATGCGAGGCAGAATAGCAGGAAACAGATTTCAAGAGGTACGTTAGAATCGCCTGTAAAGCACAGGAAGAGGGGCACAACTTCGACAATGATGCACTTGGCCAAAAAGGGCGTATGCGTTTTCTCCTGAATATATTCAGGAGAAAACGCATACGCCCTTTTTGGCCAAGCAAGCAAGCGGGCAATGCAAATCTGCACTACAAAGAAGTATCACTTCCCACCGGTCAAAAGGGACATCCACAAAATGTGTAAAAACCAGAAAGGCAAGACAGGCCCTGGAGAACAGGGAGCCTTGTTATGCTGATGGGCGGGATGTAAGTTGCCAACTGCCTCACTGGAGGAGTGCATTGTGTTCCCTAAAACAAGTAAACAACAGAGCTACAGAGCCAAGGGCACTTCCAGTCTAGGGAATATACCTTGGGAAAACTGAAAATCCATAAGACAGAGCCACCCCCAAATTGAGGGCTGCACTGCTTACAAGAACCTCAACCTGGGTACACCTGAAATATCCCAGGAAATATAAAAATGGTTCCAAACATTGTGGAACTTACGTACGATGGAATATCCCTCAGCCACGAAATCAATGTCATAAGACCAGTAGCAGCAAAATGAGTGGATTCAGGTACGATGATTCTAAGGGAAAGAAGTCACACAGGAAAAGAAACTTATCATAAGATATCACTTAGGAAGATCCTGTAAACATGGCTACACATGAACTGAGTTAGGAAAGAGAACAGAGTCTCACATTTAGAAAACACTCTTATGCCTGCTTAAGGGGGAAGGAGAGGTGGGGTGATGCATCAAACCAGAGTTTGATATAAGCACAGGTACTGTTCCAAAAACCAACTATGGAATAGACAAGACCTACACCTTCCTCAGTGAAAGGGACTCAAAACCCCATATTTCCCGCAGAGGAATAGATCTGACTAGTAAGAATCTTAAAACCTATGTATTGATATGTCTCCGTAAGGGAATCAAGTGTGTCTAGACTGGCATAAACATGGCAGCGAGAATCAGCTCAAACCCACTCTAAAAAGGAATTTCAAAAACAGAACAAAGAAACAGGGAAATTCTTTACAATTCCTTCAGGGTCTCTGATGCAACCTGGAATGACCCTATCTACGATGACAGCTGGATGTGGCATGAGGCTGGACACTTGGGACTGAGAGGATTGGTGAGATTGGGTGAGCAAATGCAGACCCTTTAAAGCAATAATGCATGGCAACCATTCCATGGGTCCCACCTCTCCAGGTTGAAGGGAATATTACTACAGCTATAACATGTACGGGAAACCTAGAGAATGGACACACTGTGAATACGAAAGGTTTCTAAAACTCAACGAAGAGTCCCTCTCCTGGTGCTCCGGTTTGACTTTCCAACAGCTTTACTATCAATCTCCCAACTTGGAGAGACAGCCCCTTTAAGCTCCTGGTTCACACAGGTTGCCCATTTGGCAGAGGAGGAAAGGGAAGAGGGAGAACCAATGAGAGAGTCGCTGTTAGGCATTTGGATGGGCACATGTCACTCTAATTTCCCGGCAGGAAGAAGAATTCACCGAAGTCTCAGCCACCCACCGGGAACCAGTACAGGTCCTGAACCAAATGTTTGGACTTGCGTTCAGCTCACAAAAAACGAGTTGAAAAATGGAGCTCAGGGGCACAGCAATTCACAAACTGGCAGAGTAATCAAGGCCAACTATCGTCCAAAAATCTGTTGAGGGAAGGCAACGAGGCGGACTTGAATGCGAGGCAGAATAGCAGGAAACAGATTTCAAGAGGTACGTTAGAATCGCCTGTAAAGCACAGGAAGAGGGGCACAACTTCGACAATGATGCACTTGGCCAAAAAGGGCGTATGCGTTTTCTCCTGAATATATTCAGGAGAAAACGCATACGCCCTTTTTGGCCAAGCAAGCAAGCGGGCAATGCAAATCTGCACTACAAAGAAGTATCACTTCCCACCGGTCAAAAGGGACATCCACAAAATGTGTAAAAACCAGAAAGGCAAGACAGGCCCTGGAGAACAGGGAGCCTTGTTATGCTGATGGGCGGGATGTAAGTTGCCAACTGCCTCACTGGAGGAGTGCATTGTGTTCCCTAAAACAAGTAAACAACAGAGCTACAGAGCCAAGGGCACTTCCAGTCTAGGGAATATACCTTGGGAAAACTGAAAATCCATAAGACAGAGCCACCCCCAAATTGAGGGCTGCACTGCTTACAAGAACCTCAACCCGGGTACACCTGAAATATCCCAGGAAATATAAAAATGGTTCCAAACATTGTGGAACTTACGTACGATGGAATATCCCTCAGCCACGAAATCAATGTCATAAGACCAGTAGCAGCAAAATGAGTGGATTCAGGTACGATGATTCTAAGGGAAAGAAGTCACACAGGAAAAGAAACTTATCATAAGATATCACTTAGGAAGACCCTGTAAACATGGCTACACATGAACTGAGTTAGGAAAGAGAACAGAGTCTCACATTTAGAAAACACTCTTATGCCTGCTTAAGGGGGAAGGAGAGGTGGGGTGATGCATCAAACCAGAGTTTGATATAAGCACAGGTACTGTTCCAAAAACCAACTATGGAATAGACAAGACCTACACCTTCCTCAGTGAAAGGGACTCAAAACCCCATATTTCCCGCAGAGGAATAGATCTGACTAGTAAGAATCTTAAAACCTATGTATTGATATGTCTCCGTAAGGGAATCAAGTGTGTCTAGACTGGCATAAACATGGCAGCGAGAATCAGCTCAAACCCACTCTAAAAAGGAATTTCAAAAACAGAACAAAGAAACAGGGAAATTCTTTACAATTCCTTCAGGGTCTCTGAGGCAACCTGGAATGACCCTATCTACGATGACAGCTGGATGTGGCATGAGGCTGGACACTTGGGACTGAGAGGATTGGTGAGATTGGGTGAGCAAATGCAGACCCTTTAAAGCAATAATGCATGGCAACCATTCCATGGGTCCCACCTCTCCAGGTTGAAGGGAATATTACTACAGCTATAACATGTACGGGAAACCTAGAGAATGGACACACTGTGAATACGAAAGGTTTCTAAAACTCAACGAAGAGTCCCTCTCCTGGTGCTCCGGTTTGACTTTCCAACAGCTTTACTATCAATCTCCCAACTTGGAGAGACAGCCCCTTTAAGCTCCTGGTTCACACAGGTTGCCCATTTGGCAGAGGAGGAAAGGGAAGAGGGAGAACCAATGAGAGAGTCGCTGTTAGGCATTTGGATGGGCACATGTCACTCTAATTTCCCGGCAGGAAGAAGAATTCACCGAAGTCTCAGCCACCCACCGGGAACCAGTACAGGTCCTGAACCAAATGTTTGGACTTGCGTTCAGCTCACAAAAAACGAGTTGAAAAATGGAGCTCAGGGGCACAGCAATTCACAAACTGGCAGAGTAATCAAGGCCAACTATCGTCCAAAAATCTGTTGAGGGAAGGCAACGAGGCGGACTTGAATGCGAGGCAGAATAGCAGGAAACAGATTTCAAGAGGTACGTTAGAATCGCCTGTAAAGCACAGGAAGAGGGGCACAACTTCGACAATGATGCACTTGGCCAAAAAGGGCGTATGCGTTTTCTCCTGAATATATTCAGGAGAAAACGCATACGCCCTTTTTGGCCAAGCAAGCAAGCGGGCAATGCAAATCTGCACTACAAAGAAGTATCACTTCCCACCGGTCAAAAGGGACATCCACAAAATGTGTAAAAACCAGAAAGGCAAGACAGGCCCTGGAGAACAGGGAGCCTTGTTATGCTGATGGGCGGGATGTAAGTTGCCAACTGCCTCACTGGAGGAGTGCATTGTGTTCCCTAAAACAAGTAAACAACAGAGCTACAGAGCCAAGGGCACTTCCAGTCTAGGGAATATACCTTGGGAAAACTGAAAATCCATAAGACAGAGCCACCCCCAAATTGAGGGCTGCACTGCTTACAAGAACCTCAACCCGGGTACACCTGAAATATCCCAGGAAATATAAAAATGGTTCCAAACATTGTGGAACTTACGTACGATGGAATATCCCTCAGCCACGAAATCAATGTCATAAGACCAGTAGCAGCAAAATGAGTGGATTCAGGTACGATGATTCTAAGGGAAAGAAGTCACACAGGAAAAGAAACTTATCATAAGATATCACTTAGGAAGACCCTGTAAACATGGCTACACATGAACTGAGTTAGGAAAGAGAACAGAGTCTCACATTTAGAAAACACTCTTATGCCTGCTTAAGGGGGAAGGAGAGGTGGGGTGATGCATCAAACCAGAGTTTGATATAAGCACAGGTACTGTTCCAAAAACCAACTATGGAATAGACAAGACCTACACCTTCCTCAGTGAAAGGGACTCAAAACCCCATATTTCCCGCAGAGGAATAGATCTGACTAGTAAGAATCTTAAAACCTATGTATTGATATGTCTCCGTAAGGGAATCAAGTGTGTCTAGACTGGCATAAACATGGCAGCGAGAATCAGCTCAAACCCACTCTAAAAAGGAATTTCAAAAACAGAACAAAGAAACAGGGAAATTCTTTACAATTCCTTCAGGGTCTCTGAGGCAACCTGGAATGACCCTATCTACGATGACAGCTGGATGTGGCATGAGGCTGGACACTTGGGACTGAGAGGATTGGTGAGATTGGGTGAGCAAATGCAGACCCTTTAAAGCAATAATGCATGGCAACCATTCCATGGGTCCCACCTCTCCAGGTTGAAGGGAATATTACTACAGCTATAACATGTACGGGAAACCTAGAGAATGGACACACTGTGAATACGAAAGGTTTCTAAAACTCAACGAAGAGTCCCTCTCCTGGTGCTCCGGTTTGACTTTCCAACAGCTTTACTATCAATCTCCCAACTTGGAGAGACAGCCCCTTTAAGCTCCTGGTTCACACAGGTTGCCCATTTGGCAGAGGAGGAAAGGGAAGAGGGAGAACCAATGAGAGAGTCGCTGTTAGGCATTTGGATGGGCACATGTCACTCTAATTTCCCGGCAGGAAGAAGAATTCACCGAAGTCTCAGCCACCCACCGGGAACCAGTACAGGTCCTGAACCAAATGTTTGGACTTGCGTTCAGCTCACAAAAAACGAGTTGAAAAATGGAGCTCAGGGGCACAGCAATTCACAAACTGGCAGAGTAATCAAGGCCAACTATCGTCCAAAAATCTGTTGAGGGAAGGCAACGAGGCGGACTTGAATGCGAGGCAGAATAGCAGGAAACAGATTTCAAGAGGTACATTAGAATGGCCTGTAAAGCACAGGAAGAGGGGCACAACTTCGACAATGATGCACTTGGCCAAAAAGGGCGTATGCGTTTTCTCCTGAATATATTCAGGAGAAAACGCATACGCCCTTTTTGGCCAAGCAAGCAAGCGGGCAATGCAAATCTGCACTACAAAGAAGTATCACTTCCCACCGGTCAAAAGGGACATCCACAAAATGTGTAAAAACCAGAAAGGCAAGACAGGCCCTGGAGAACAGGGAGCCTTGTTATGCTGATGGGTGGGATGTAAGTTGCCAACTGCCTCACTGGAGGAGTGCATTGTGTTCCCTAAAACAAGTAAACAACAGAGCTACAGAGCCAAGGGCACTTCCAGTCTAGGGAATATACCTTGGGAAAACTGAAAATCCATAAGACAGAGCCACCCCCAAATTGAGGGCTGCACTGCTTACAAGAACCTCAACCCGGGTACACCTGAAATATCCCAGGAAATATAAAAATGGTTCCAAACATTGTGGAACTTACGTACGATGGAATATCCCTCAGCCACGAAATCAATGTCATAAGACCAGTAGCAGCAAAATGAGTGGATTCAGGTACGATGATTCTAAGGGAAAGAAGTCACACAGGAAAAGAAACTTATCATAAGATATCACTTAGGAAGACCCTGTAAACATGGCTACACATGAACTGAGTTAGGAAAGAGAACAGAGTCTCACATTTAGAAAACACTCTTATGCCTGCTTAAGGGGGAAGGAGAGGTGGGGTGATGCATCAAACCAGAGTTTGATATAAGCACAGGTACTGTTCCAAAAACCAACTATGGAATAGACAAGACCTACACCTTCCTCAGTGAAAGGGACTCAAAACCCCATATTTCCCGCAGAGGAATAGATCTGACTAGTAAGAATCTTAAAACCTATGTATTGATATGTCTCCGTAAGGGAATCAAGTGTGTCTAGACTGGCATAAACATGGCAGCGAGAATCAGCTCAAACCCACTCTAAAAAGGAATTTCAAAAACAGAACAAAGAAACAGGGAAATTCTTTACAATTCCTTCAGGGTCTCTGAGGCAACCTGGAATGACCCTATCTACGATGACAGCTGGATGTGGCATGAGGCTGGACACTTGGGACTGAGAGGATTGGTGAGATTGGGTGAGCAAATGCAGACCCTTTAAAGCAATAATGCATGGCAACCATTCCATGGGTCCCACCTCTCCAGGTTGAAGGGAATATTACTACAGCTATAACATGTACGGGAAACCTAGAGAATGGACACACTGTGAATACGAAAGGTTTCTAAAACTCAACGAAGAGTCCCTCTCCTGGTGCTCCGGTTTGACTTTCCAACAGCTTTACTATCAATCTCCCAACTTGGAGAGACAGCCCCTTTAAGCTCCTGGTTCACACAGGTTGCCCATTTGGCAGAGGAGGAAAGGGAAGAGGGAGAACCAATGAGAGAGTCGCTGTTAGGCATTTGGATGGGCACATGTCACTCTAATTTCCCGGCAGGAAGAAGAATTCACCGAAGTCTCAGCCACCCACCAGGAACCAGTACAGGTCCTGAACCAAATGTTTGGACTTGCGTTCAGCTCACAAAAAACGAGTTGAAAAATGGAGCTCAGGGGCACAGCAATTCACAAACTGGCAGAGTAATCAAGGCCAACTATCGTCCAAAAATCTGTTGAGGGAAGGCAACGAGGCGGACTTGAATGCGAGGCAGAATAGCAGGAAACAGATTTCAAGAGGTACGTTAGAATCGCCTGTAAAGCACAGGAAGAGGGGCACAACTTCGACAATGATGCACTTGGCCAAAAAGGGCGTATGCGTTTTCTCCTGAATATATTCAGGAGAAAACGCATACGCCCTTTTTGGCCAAGCAAGCAAGCGGGCAATGCAAATCTGCACTACAAAGAAGTATCACTTCCCACCGGTCAAAAGGGACATCCACAAAATGTGTAAAAACCAGAAAGGCAAGACAGGCCCTGGAGAACAGGGAGCCTTGTTATGCTGATGGGCGGGATGTAAGTTGCCAACTGCCTCACTGGAGGAGTGCATTGTGTTCCCTAAAACAAGTAAACAACAGAGCTACAGAGCCAAGGGCACTTCCAGTCTAGGGAATATACCTTGGGAAAACTGAAAATCCATAAGACAGAGCCACCCCCAAATTGAGGGCTGCACTGCTTACAAGAACCTCAACCCGGGTACACCTGAAATATCCCAGGAAATATAAAAATGGTTCCAAACATTGTGGAACTTACGTACGATGGAATATCCCTCAGCCACGAAATCAATGTCATAAGACCAGTAGCAGCAAAATGAGTGGATTCAGGTACGATGATTCTAAGGGAAAGAAGTCACACAGGAAAAGAAACTTATCATAAGATATCACTTAGGAAGACCCTGTAAACATGGCTACACATGAACTGAGTTAGGAAAGAGAACAGAGTCTCACATTTAGAAAACACTCTTATGCCTGCTTAAGGGGGAAGGAGAGGTGGGGTGATGCATCAAACCAGAGTTTGATATAAGCACAGGTACTGTTCCAAAAACCAACTATGGAATAGACAAGACCTACACCTTCCTCAGTGAAAGGGACTCAAAACCCCATATTTCCCGCAGAGGAATAGATCTGACTAGTAAGAATCTTAAAACCTATGTATTGATATGTCTCCGTAAGGGAATCAAGTGTGTCTAGACTGGCATAAACATGGCAGCGAGAATCAGCTCAAACCCACTCTAAAAAGGAATTTCAAAAACAGAACAAAGAAACAGGGAAATTCTTTACAATTCCTTCAGGGTCTCTGAGGCAACCTGGAATGACCCTATCTACGATGACAGCTGGATGTGGCATGAGGCTGGACACTTGGGACTGAGAGGATTGGTGAGATTGGGTGAGCAAATGCAGACCCTTTAAAGCAATAATGCATGGCAACCATTCCATGGGTCCCACCTCTCCAGGTTGAAGGGAATATTACTACAGCTATAACATGTACGGGAAACCTAGAGAATGGACACACTGTGAATACGAAAGGTTTCTAAAACTCAACGAAGAGTCCCTCTCCTGGTGCTCCGGTTTGACTTTCCAACAGCTTTACTATCAATCTCCCAACTTGGAGAGACAGCCCCTTTAAGCTCCTGGTTCACACAGGTTGCCCATTTGGCAGAGGAGGAAAGGGAAGAGGGAGAACCAATGAGAGAGTCGCTGTTAGGCATTTGGATGGGCACATGTCACTCTAATTTCCCGGCAGGAAGAAGAATTCACCGAAGTCTCAGCCACCCACCGGGAACCAGTACAGGTCCTGAACCAAATGTTTGGACTTGCGTTCAGCTCACAAAAAACGAGTTGAAAAATGGAGCTCAGGGGCACAGCAATTCACAAACTGGCAGAGTAATCAAGGCCAACTATCGTCCAAAAATCTGTTGAGGGAAGGCAACGAGGCGGACTTGAATGCGAGGCAGAATAGCAGGAAACAGATTTCAAGAGGTACATTAGAATGGCCTGTAAAGCACAGGAAGAGGGGCACAACTTCGACAATGATGCACTTGGCCAAAAAGGGCGTATGCGTTTTCTCCTGAATATATTCAGGAGAAAACGCATACGCCCTTTTTGGCCAAGCAAGCAAGCGGGCAATGCAAATCTGCACTACAAAGAAGTATCACTTCCCACCGGTCAAAAGGGACATCCACAAAATGTGTAAAAACCAGAAAGGCAAGACAGGCCCTGGAGAACAGGGAGCCTTGTTATGCTGATGGGTGGGATGTAAGTTGCCAACTGCCTCACTGGAGGAGTGCATTGTGTTCCCTAAAACAAGTAAACAACAGAGCTACAGAGCCAAGGGCACTTCCAGTCTAGGGAATATACCTTGGGAAAACTGAAAATCCATAAGACAGAGCCACCCCCAAATTGAGGGCTGCACTGCTTACAAGAACCTCAACCCGGGTACACCTGAAATATACCAGGAAATATAAAAATGGTTCCAAACATTGTGGAACTTACGTACGATGGAATATCCCTCAGCCACGAAATCAATGTCATAAGACCAGTAGCAGCAAAATGAGTGGATTCAGGTACGATGATTCTAAGGGAAAGAAGTCACACAGGAAAAGAAACTTATCATAAGATATCACTTAGGAAGACCCTGTAAACATGGCTACACATGAACTGAGTTAGGAAAGAGAACAGAGTCTCACATTTAGAAAACACTCTTATGCCTGCTTAAGGGGGAAGGAGAGGTGGGGTGATGCATCAAACCAGAGTTTGATATAAGCACAGGTACTGTTCCAAAAACCAACTATGGAATAGACAAGACCTACACCTTCCTCAGTGAAAGGGACTCAAAACCCCATATTTCCCGCAGAGGAATAGATCTGACTAGTAAGAATCTTAAAACCTATGTATTGATATGTCTCCGTAAGGGAATCAAGTGTGTCTAGACTGGCATAAACATGGCAGCGAGAATCAGCTCAAACCCACTCTAAAAAGGAATTTCAAAAACAGAACAAAGAAACAGGGAAATTCTTTACAATTCCTTCAGGGTCTCTGAGGCAACCTGGAATGACCCTATCTACGATGACAGCTGGATGTGGCATGAGGCTGGACACTTGGGACTGAGAGGATTGGTGAGATTGGGTGAGCAAATGCAGACCCTTTAAAGCAATAATGCATGGCAACCATTCCATGGGTCCCACCTCTCCAGGTTGAAGGGAATATTACTACAGCTATAACATGTACGGGAAACCTAGAGAATGGACACACTGTGAATACGAAAGGTTTCTAAAACTCAACGAAGAGTCCCTCTCCTGGTGCTCCGGTTTGACTTTCCAACAGCTTTACTATCAATCTCCCAACTTGGAGAGACAGCCCCTTTAAGCTCCTGGTTCACACAGGTTGCCCATTTGGCAGAGGAGGAAAGGGAAGAGGGAGAACCAATGAGAGAGTCGCTGTTAGGCATTTGGATGGGCACATGTCACTCTAATTTCCCGGCAGGAAGAAGAATTCACCGAAGTCTCAGCCACCCACCGGGAACCAGTACAGGTCCTGAACCAAATGTTTGGACTTGCGTTCAGCTCACAAAAAACGAGTTGAAAAATGGAGCTCAGGGGCACAGCAATTCACAAACTGGCAGAGTAATCAAGGCCAACTATCGTCCAAAAATCTGTTGAGGGAAGGCAACGAGGCGGACTTGAATGCGAGGCAGAATAGCAGGAAACAGATTTCAAGAGGTACGTTAGAATCGCCTGTAAAGCACAGGAAGAGGGGCACAACTTCGACAATGATGCACTTGGCCAAAAAGGGCGTATGCGTTTTCTCCTGAATATATTCAGGAGAAAACGCATACGCCCTTTTTGGCCAAGCAAGCAAGCGGGCAATGCAAATCTGCACTACAAAGAAGTATCACTTCCCACCGGTCAAAAGGGACATCCACAAAATGTGTAAAAACCAGAAAGGCAAGACAGGCCCTGGAGAACAGGGAGCCTTGTTATGCTGATGGGTGGGATGTAAGTTGCCAACTGCCTCACTGGAGGAGTGCATTGTGTTCCCTAAAACAAGTAAACAACAGAGCTACAGAGCCAAGGGCACTTCCAGTCTAGGGAATATACCTTGGGAAAACTGAAAATCCATAAGACAGAGCCACCCCCAAATTGAGGGCTGCACTGCTTACAAGAACCTCAACCCGGGTACACCTGAAATATCCCAGGAAATATAAAAATGGTTCCAAACATTGTGGAACTTACGTACGATGGAATATCCCTCAGCCACGAAATCAATGTCATAAGACCAGTAGCAGCAAAATGAGTGGATTCAGGTACGATGATTCTAAGGGAAAGAAGTCACACAGGAAAAGAAACTTATCATAAGATATCACTTAGGAAGACCCTGTAAACATGGCTACACATGAACTGAGTTAGGAAAGAGAACAGAGTCTCACATTTAGAAAACACTCTTATGCCTGCTTAAGGGGGAAGGAGAGGTGGGGTGATGCATCAAACCAGAGTTTGATATAAGCACAGGTACTGTTCCAAAAACCAACTATGGAATAGACAAGACCTACACCTTCCTCAGTGAAAGGGACTCAAAACCCCATATTTCCCGCAGAGGAATAGATCTGACTAGTAAGAATCTTAAAACCTATGTATTGATATGTCTCCGTAAGGGAATCAAGTGTGTCTAGACTGGCATAAACATGGCAGCGAGAATCAGCTCAAACCCACTCTAAAAAGGAATTTCAAAAACAGAACAAAGAAACAGGGAAATTCTTTACAATTCCTTCAGGGTCTCTGAGGCAACCTGGAATGACCCTATCTACGATGACAGCTGGATGTGGCATGAGGCTGGACACTTGGGACTGAGAGGATTGGTGAGATTGGGTGAGCAAATGCAGACCCTTTAAAGCAATAATGCATGGCAACCATTCCATGGGTCCCACCTCTCCAGGTTGAAGGGAATATTACTACAGCTATAACATGTACGGGAAACCTAGAGAATGGACACACTGTGAATACGAAAGGTTTCTAAAACTCAACGAAGAGTCCCTCTCCTGGTGCTCCGGTTTGACTTTCCAACAGCTTTACTATCAATCTCCCAACTTGGAGAGACAGCCCCTTTAAGCTCCTGGTTCACACAGGTTGCCCATTTGGCAGAGGAGGAAAGGGAAGAGGGAGAACCAATGAGAGAGTCGCTGTTAGGCATTTGGATGGGGACATGTCACTCTAATTTCCCGGCAGGAAGAAGAATTCACCAAAGTCTCAGCCACCCACCGGGAACCAGTATAGGTCCTGAACCAAATGTTTGGACTTGCGTTCAGCTCACAAAAAACGAGTTGAAAAATGGAGCTCAGGGGCACAGCAATTCACAAACTGGCAGAGTAATCAAGGCCAACTATCGTCCAAAAATCTGTTGAGGGAAGGCAACGAGGCGGACTTGAATGCGAGGCAGAATAGCAGGAAACAGATTTCAAGAGGTACGTTAGAATCGCCTGTAAAGCACAGGAAGAGGGGCACAACTTCGACAATGATGCACTTGGCCAAAAAGGGCGTATGCGTTTTCTCCTGAATATATTCAGGAGAAAACGCATACGCCCTTTTTGGCCAAGCAAGCAAGCGGGCAATGCAAATCTGCACTACAAAGAAGTATCACTTCCCACCGGTCAAAAGGGACATCCACAAAATGTGTAAAAACCAGAAAGGCAAGACAGGCCCTGGAGAACAGGGAGCCTTGTTATGCTGATGGGCGGGATGTAAGTTGCCAACTGCCTCACTGGAGGAGTGCATTGTGTTCCCTAAAACAAGTAAACAACAGAGCTACAGAGCCAAGGGCACTTCCAGTCTAGGGAATATACCTTGGGAAAACTGAAAATCCATAAGACAGAGCCACCCCCAAATTGAGGGCTGCACTGCTTACAAGAACCTCAACCCGGGTACACCTGAAATATCCCAGGAAATATAAAAATGGTTCCAAACATTGTGGAACTTACGTACGATGGAATATCCCTCAGCCACGAAATCAATGTCATAAGACCAGTAGCAGCAAAATGAGTGGATTCAGGTACGATGATTCTAAGGGAAAGAAGTCACACAGGAAAAGAAACTTATCATAAGATATCACTTAGGAAGACCCTGTAAACATGGCTACACATGAACTGAGTTAGGAAAGAGAACAGAGTCTCACATTTAGAAAACACTCTTATGCCTGCTTAAGGGGGAAGGAGAGGTGGGGTGATGCATCAAACCAGAGTTTGATATAAGCACAGGTACTGTTCCAAAAACCAACTATGGAATAGACAAGACCTACACCTTCCTCAGTGAAAGGGACTCAAAACCCCATATTTCCCGCAGAGGAATAGATCTGACTAGTAAGAATCTTAAAACCTATGTATTGATATGTCTCCGTAAGGGAATCAAGTGTGTCTAGACTGGCATAAACATGGCAGCGAGAATCAGCTCAAACCCACTCTAAAAAGGAATTTCAAAAACAGAACAAAGAAACAGGGAAATTCTTTACAATTCCTTCAGGGTCTCTGAGGCAACCTGGAATGACCCTATCTACGATGACAGCTGGATGTGGCATGAGGCTGGACACTTGGGACTGAGAGGATTGGTGAGATTGGGTGAGCAAATGCAGACCCTTTAAAGCAATAATGCATGGCAACCATTCCATGGGTCCCACCTCTCCAGGTTGAAGGGAATATTACTACAGCTATAACATGTACGGGAAACCTAGAGAATGGACACACTGTGAATACGAAAGGTTTCTAAAACTCAACGAAGAGTCCCTCTCCTGGTGCTCCGGTTTGACTTTCCAACAGCTTTACTATCAATCTCCCAACTTGGAGAGACAGCCCCTTTAAGCTCCTGGTTCACACAGGTTGCCCATTTGGCAGAGGAGGAAAGGGAAGAGGGAGAACCAATGAGAGAGTCGCTGTTAGGCATTTGGATGGGCACATGTCACTCTAATTTCCCGGCAGGAAGAAGAATTCACCGAAGTCTCAGCCACCCACCGGGAACCAGTACAGGTCCTGAACCAAATGTTTGGACTTGCGTTCAGCTCACAAAAAACGAGTTGAAAAATGGAGCTCAGGGGCACAGCAATTCACAAACTGGCAGAGTAATCAAGGCCAACTATCGTCCAAAAATCTGTTGAGGGAAGGCAACGAGGCGGACTTGAATGCGAGGCAGAATAGCAGGAAACAGATTTCAAGAGGTACGTTAGAATCGCCTGTAAAGCACAGGAAGAGGGGCACAACTTCGACAATGATGCACTTGGCCAAAAAGGGCGTATGCGTTTTCTCCTGAATATATTCAGGAGAAAACGCATACGCCCTTTTTGGCCAAGCAAGCAAGCGGGCAATGCAAATCTGCACTACAAAGAAGTATCACTTCCCACCGGTCAAAAGGGACATCCACAAAATGTGTAAAAACCAGAAAGGCAAGACAGGCCCTGGAGAACAGGGAGCCTTGTTATGCTGATGGGCGGGATGTAAGTTGCCAACTGCCTCACTGGAGGAGTGCATTGTGTTCCCTAAAACAAGTAAACAACAGAGCTACAGAGCCAAGGGCACTTCCAGTCTAGGGAATATACCTTGGGAAAACTGAAAATCCATAAGACAGAGCCACCCCCAAATTGAGGGCTGCACTGCTTACAAGAACCTCAACCCGGGTACACCTGAAATATCCCAGGAAATATAAAAATGGTTCAAAACATTGTGGAACTTACGTACGATGGAATATCCCTCAGCCACGAAATCAATGTCATAAGACCAGTAGCAGCAAAATGAGTGGATTCAGGTACGATGATTCTAAGGGAAAGAAGTCACACAGGAAAAGAAACTTATCATAAGATATCACTTAGGAAGATCCTGTAAACATGGCTACACATGAACTGAGTTAGGAAAGAGAACAGAGTCTCACATTTAGAAAACACTCTTATGCCTGCTTAAGGGGGAAGGAGAGGTGGGGTGATGCATCAAACCAGAGTTTGATATAAGCACAGGTACTGTTCCAAAAACCAACTATGGAATAGACAAGACCTACACCTTCCTCAGTGAAAGGGACTCAAAACCCCATATTTCCCGCAGAGGAATAGATCTGACTAGTAAGAATCTTAAAACCTATGTATTGATATGTCTCCGTAAGGGAATCAAGTGTGTCTAGACTGGCATAAACATGGCAGCGAGAATCAGCTCAAACCCACTCTAAAAAGGAATTTCAAAAACAGAACAAAGAAACAGGGAAATTCTTTACAATTCCTTCAGGGTCTCTGAGGCAACCTGGAATGACCCTATCTACGATGACAGCTGGATGTGGCATGAGGCTGGACACTTGGGACTGAGAGGATTGGTGAGATTGGGTGAGCAAATGCAGACCCTTTAAAGCAATAATGCATGGCAACCATTCCATGGGTCCCACCTCTCCAGGTTGAAGGGAATATTACTACAGCTATAACATGTACGGGAAACCTAGAGAATGGACACACTGTGAATACGAAAGGTTTCTAAAACTCAACGAAGAGTCCCTCTCCTGGTGCTCCGGTTTGACTTTCCAACAGCTTTACTATCAATCTCCCAACTTGGAGAGACAGCCCCTTTAAGCTCCTGGTTCACACAGGTTGCCCATTTGGCAGAGGAGGAAAGGGAAGAGGGAGAACCAATGAGAGAGTCGCTGTTAGGCATTTGGATGGGGACATGTCACTCTAATTTCCCGGCAGGAAGAAGAATTCACCAAAGTCTCAGCCACCCACCGGGAACCAGTATAGGTCCTGAACCAAATGTTTGGACTTGCGTTCAGCTCACAAAAAACGAGTTGAAAAATGGAGCTCAGGGGCACAGCAATTCACAAACTGGCAGAGTAATCAAGGCCAACTATCGTCCAAAAATCTGTTGAGGGAAGGCAACGAGGCGGACTTGAATGCGAGGCAGAATAGCAGGAAACAGATTTCAAGAGGTACGTTAGAATCGCCTGTAAAGCACAGGAAGAGGGGCACAACTTCGACAATGATGCACTTGGCCAAAAAGGGCGTATGCGTTTTCTCCTGAATATATTCAGGAGAAAACGCATACGCCCTTTTTGGCCAAGCAAGCAAGCGGGCAATGCAAATCTGCACTACAAAGAAGTATCACTTCCCACCGGTCAAAAGGGACATCCACAAAATGTGTAAAAACCAGAAAGGCAAGACAGGCCCTGGAGAACAGGGAGCCTTGTTATGCTGATGGGCGGGATGTAAGTTGCCAACTGCCTCACTGGAGGAGTGCATTGTGTTCCCTAAAACAAGTAAACAACAGAGCTACAGAGCCAAGGGCACTTCCAGTCTAGGGAATATACCTTGGGAAAACTGAAAATCCATAAGACAGAGCCACCCCCAAATTGAGGGCTGCACTGCTTACAAGAACCTCAACCCGGGTACACCTGAAATATCCCAGGAAATATAAAAATGGTTCCAAACATTGTGGAACTTACGTACGATGGAATATCCCTCAGCCACGAAATCAATGTCATAAGACCAGTAGCAGCAAAATGAGTGGATTCAGGTACGATGATTCTAAGGGAAAGAAGTCACACAGGAAAAGAAACTTATCATAAGATATCACTTAGGAAGACCCTGTAAACATGGCTACACATGAACTGAGTTAGGAAAGAGAACAGAGTCTCACATTTAGAAAACACTCTTATGCCTGCTTAAGGGGGAAGGAGAGGTGGGGTGATGCATCAAACCAGAGTTTGATATAAGCACAGGTACTGTTCCAAAAACCAACTATGGAATAGACAAGACCTACACCTTCCTCAGTGAAAGGGACTCAAAACCCCATATTTCCCGCAGAGGAATAGATCTGACTAGTAAGAATCTTAAAACCTATGTATTGATATGTCTCCGTAAGGGAATCAAGTGTGTCTAGACTGGCATAAACATGGCAGCGAGAATCAGCTCAAACCCACTCTAAAAAGGAATTTCAAAAACAGAACAAAGAAACAGGGAAATTCTTTACAATTCCTTCAGGGTCTCTGAGGCAACCTGGAATGACCCTATCTACGATGACAGCTGGATGTGGCATGAGGCTGGACACTTGGGACTGAGAGGATTGGTGAGATTGGGTGAGCAAATGCAGACCCTTTAAAGCAATAATGCATGGCAACCATTCCATGGGTCCCACCTCTCCAGGTTGAAGGGAATATTACTACAGCTATAACATGTACGGGAAACCTAGAGAATGGACACACTGTGAATACGAAAGGTTTCTAAAACTCAACGAAGAGTCCCTCTCCTGGTGCTCCGGTTTGACTTTCCAACAGCTTTACTATCAATCTCCCAACTTGGAGAGACAGCCCCTTTAAGCTCCTGGTTCACACAGGTTGCCCATTTGGCAGAGGAGGAAAGGGAAGAGGGAGAACCAATGAGAGAGTCGCTGTTAGGCATTTGGATGGGCACATGTCACTCTAATTTCCCGGCAGGAAGAAGAATTCACCGAAGTCTCAGCCACCCACCGGGAACCAGTACAGGTCCTGAACCAAATGTTTGGACTTGCGTTCAGCTCACAAAAAACGAGTTGAAAAATGGAGCTCAGGGGCACAGCAATTCACAAACTGGCAGAGTAATCAAGGCCAACTATCGTCCAAAAATCTGTTGAGGGAAGGCAACGAGGCGGACTTGAATGCGAGGCAGAATAGCAGGAAACAGATTTCAAGAGGTACGTTAGAATCGCCTGTAAAGCACAGGAAGAGGGGCACAACTTCGACAATGATGCACTTGGCCAAAAAGGGCGTATGCGTTTTCTCCTGAATATATTCAGGAGAAAACGCATACGCCCTTTTTGGCCAAGCAAGCAAGCGGGCAATGCAAATCTGCACTACAAAGAAGTATCACTTCCCACCGGTCAAAAGGGACATCCACAAAATGTGTAAAAACCAGAAAGGCAAGACAGGCCCTGGAGAACAGGGAGCCTTGTTATGCTGATGGGCGGGATGTAAGTTGCCAACTGCCTCACTGGAGGAGTGCATTGTGTTCCCTAAAACAAGTAAACAACAGAGCTACAGAGCCAAGGGCACTTCCAGTCTAGGGAATATACCTTGGGAAAACTGAAAATCCATAAGACAGAGCCACCCCCAAATTGAGGGCTGCACTGCTTACAAGAACCTCAACCCGGGTACACCTGAAATATCCCAGGAAATATAAAAATGGTTCAAAACATTGTGGAACTTACGTACGATGGAATATCCCTCAGCCACGAAATCAATGTCATAAGACCAGTAGCAGCAAAATGAGTGGATTCAGGTACGATGATTCTAAGGGAAAGAAGTCACACAGGAAAAGAAACTTATCATAAGATATCACTTAGGAAGATCCTGTAAACATGGCTACACATGAACTGAGTTAGGAAAGAGAACAGAGTCTCACATTTAGAAAACACTCTTATGCCTGCTTAAGGGGGAAGGAGAGGTGGGGTGATGCATCAAACCAGAGTTTGATATAAGCACAGGTACTGTTCCAAAAACCAACTATGGAATAGACAAGACCTACACCTTCCTCAGTGAAAGGGACTCAAAACCCCATATTTCCCGCAGAGGAATAGATCTGACTAGTAAGAATCTTAAAACCTATGTATTGATATGTCTCCGTAAGGGAATCAAGTGTGTCTAGACTGGCATAAACATGGCAGCGAGAATCAGCTCAAACCCACTCTAAAAAGGAATTTCAAAAACAGAACAAAGAAACAGGGAAATTCTTTACAATTCCTTCAGGGTCTCTGAGGCAACCTGGAATGACCCTATCTACGATGACAGCTGGATGTGGCATGAGGCTGGACACTTGGGACTGAGAGGATTGGTGAGATTGGGTGAGCAAATGCAGACCCTTTAAAGCAATAATGCATGGCAACCATTCCATGGGTCCCACCTCTCCAGGTTGAAGGGAATATTACTACAGCTATAACATGTACGGGAAACCTAGAGAATGGACACACTGTGAATACGAAAGGTTTCTAAAACTCAACGAAGAGTCCCTCTCCTGGTGCTCCGGTTTGACTTTCCAACAGCTTTACTATCAATCTCCCAACTTGGAGAGACAGCCCCTTTAAGCTCCTGGTTCACACAGGTTGCCCATTTGGCAGAGGAGGAAAGGGAAGAGGGAGAACCAATGAGAGAGTCGCTGTTAGGCATTTGGATGGGCACATGTCACTCTAATTTCCCGGCAGGAAGAAGAATTCACCAAAGTCTCAGCCACCCACCGGGAACCAGTATAGGTCCTGAACCAAATGTTTGGACTTGCGTTCAGCTCACAAAAAACGAGTTGAAAAATGGAGCTCAGGGGCACAGCAATTCACAAACTGGCAGAGTAATCAAGGCCAACTATCGTCCAAAAATCTGTTGAGGGAAGGCAACGAGGCGGACTTGAATGCGAGGCAGAATAGCAGGAAACAGATTTCAAGAGGTACGTTAGAATCGCCTGTAAAGCACAGGAAGAGGGGCACAACTTCGACAATGATGCACTTGGCCAAAAAGGGCGTATGCGTTTTCTCCTGAATATATTCAGGAGAAAACGCATACGCCCTTTTTGGCCAAGCAAGCAAGCGGGCAATGCAAATCTGCACTACAAAGAAGTATCACTTCCCACCGGTCAAAAGGGACATCCACAAAATGTGTAAAAACCAGAAAGGCAAGACAGGCCCTGGAGAACAGGGAGCCTTGTTATGCTGATGGGCGGGATGTAAGTTGCCAACTGCCTCACTGGAGGAGTGCATTGTGTTCCCTAAAACAAGTAAACAACAGAGCTACAGAGCCAAGGGCACTTCCAGTCTAGGGAATATACCTTGGGAAAACTGAAAATCCATAAGACAGAGCCACCCCCAAATTGAGGGCTGCACTGCTTACAAGAACCTCAACCCGGGTACACCTGAAATATCCCAGGAAATATAAAAATGGTTCCAAACATTGTGGAACTTACGTACGATGGAATATCCCTCAGCCACGAAATCAATGTCATAAGACCAGTAGCAGCAAAATGAGTGGATTCAGGTACGATGATTCTAAGGGAAAGAAGTCACACAGGAAAAGAAACTTATCATAAGATATCACTTAGGAAGACCCTGTAAACATGGCTACACATGAACTGAGTTAGGAAAGAGAACAGAGTCTCACATTTAGAAAACACTCTTATGCCTGCTTAAGGGGGAAGGAGAGGTGGGGTGATGCATCAAACCAGAGTTTGATATAAGCACAGGTACTGTTCCAAAAACCAACTATGGAATAGACAAGACCTACACCTTCCTCAGTGAAAGGGACTCAAAACCCCATATTTCCCGCAGAGGAATAGATCTGACTAGTAAGAATCTTAAAACCTATGTATTGATATGTCTCCGTAAGGGAATCAAGTGTGTCTAGACTGGCATAAACATGGCAGCGAGAATCAGCTCAAACCCACTCTAAAAAGGAATTTCAAAAACAGAACAAAGAAACAGGGAAATTCTTTACAATTCCTTCAGGGTCTCTGAGGCAACCTGGAATGACCCTATCTACGATGACAGCTGGATGTGGCATGAGGCTGGACACTTGGGACTGAGAGGATTGGTGAGATTGGGTGAGCAAATGCAGACCCTTTAAAGCAATAATGCATGGCAACCATTCCATGGGTCCCACCTCTCCAGGTTGAAGGGAATATTACTACAGCTATAACATGTACGGGAAACCTAGAGAATGGACACACTGTGAATACGAAAGGTTTCTAAAACTCAACGAAGAGTCCCTCTCCTGGTGCTCCGGTTTGACTTTCCAACAGCTTTACTATCAATCTCCCAACTTGGAGAGACAGCCCCTTTAAGCTCCTGGTTCACACAGGTTGCCCATTTGGCAGAGGAGGAAAGGGAAGAGGGAGAACCAATGAGAGAGTCGCTGTTAGGCATTTGGATGGGCACATGTCACTCTAATTTCCCGGCAGGAAGAAGAATTCACCAAAGTCTCAGCCACCCACCGGGAACCAGTATAGGTCCTGAACCAAATGTTTGGACTTGCGTTCAGCTCACAAAAAACGAGTTGAAAAATGGAGCTCAGGGGCACAGCAATTCACAAACTGGCAGAGTAATCAAGGCCAACTATCGTCCAAAAATCTGTTGAGGGAAGGCAACGAGGCGGACTTGAATGCGAGGCAGAATAGCAGGAAACAGATTTCAAGAGGTACGTTAGAATCGCCTGTAAAGCACAGGAAGAGGGGCACAACTTCGACAATGATGCACTTGGCCAAAAAGGGCGTATGCGTTTTCTCCTGAATATATTCAGGAGAAAACGCATACGCCCTTTTTGGCCAAGCAAGCAAGCGGGCAATGCAAATCTGCACTACAAAGAAGTATCACTTCCCACCGGTCAAAAGGGACATCCACAAAATGTGTAAAAACCAGAAAGGCAAGACAGGCCCTGGAGAACAGGGAGCCTTGTTATGCTGATGGGCGGGATGTAAGTTGCCAACTGCCTCACTGGAGGAGTGCATTGTGTTCCCTAAAACAAGTAAACAACAGAGCTACAGAGCCAAGGGCACTTCCAGTCTAGGGAATATACCTTGGGAAAACTGAAAATCCATAAGACAGAGCCACCCCCAAATTGAGGGCTGCACTGCTTACAAGAACCTCAACCCGGGTACACCTGAAATATCCCAGGAAATATAAAAATGGTTCCAAACATTGTGGAACTTACGTACGATGGAATATCCCTCAGCCACGAAATCAATGTCATAAGACCAGTAGCAGCAAAATGAGTGGATTCAGGTACGATGATTCTAAGGGAAAGAAGTCACACAGGAAAAGAAACTTATCATAAGATATCACTTAGGAAGACCCTGTAAACATGGCTACACATGAACTGAGTTAGCAAAGAGAACAGAGTCTCACATTTAGAAAACACTCTTATGCCTGCTTAAGGGGGAAGGAGAGGTGGGGTGATGCATCAAACCAGAGTTTGATATAAGCACAGGTACTGTTCCAAAAACCAACTATGGAATAGACAAGACCTACACCTTCCTCAGTGAAAGGGACTCAAAACCCCATATTTCCCGCAGAGGAATAGATCTGACTAGTAAGAATCTTAAAACCTATGTATTGATATGTCTCCGTAAGGGAATCAAGTGTGTCTAGACTGGCATAAACATGGCAGCGAGAATCAGCTCAAACCCACTCTAAAAAGGAATTTCAAAAACAGAACAAAGAAACAGGGAAATTCTTTACAATTCCTTCAGGGTCTCTGAGGCAACCTGGAATGACCCTATCTACGATGACAGCTGGATGTGGCATGAGGCTGGACACTTGGGACTGAGAGGATTGGTGAGATTGGGTGAGCAAATGCAGACCCTTTAAAGCAATAATGCATGGCAACCATTCCATGGGTCCCACCTCTCCAGGTTGAAGGGAATATTACTACAGCTATAACATGTACGGGAAACCTAGAGAATGGACACACTGTGAATACGAAAGGTTTCTAAAACTCAACGAAGAGTCCCTCTCCTGGTGCTCCGGTTTGACTTTCCAACAGCTTTACTATCAATCTCCCAACTTGGAGAGACAGCCCCTTTAAGCTCCTGGTTCACACAGGTTGCCCATTTGGCAGAGGAGGAAAGGGAAGAGGGAGAACCAATGAGAGAGTCGCTGTTAGGCATTTGGATGGGCACATGTCACTCTAATTTCCCGGCAGGAAGAAGAATTCACCAAAGTCTCAGCCACCCACCGGGAACCAGTATAGGTCCTGAACCAAATGTTTGGACTTGCGTTCAGCTCACAAAAAACGAGTTGAAAAATGGAGCTCAGGGGCACAGCAATTCACAAACTGGCAGAGTAATCAAGGCCAACTATCGTCCAAAAATCTGTTGAGGGAAGGCAACGAGGCGGACTTGAATGCGAGGCAGAATAGCAGGAAACAGATTTCAAGAGGTACGTTAGAATCGCCTGTAAAGCACAGGAAGAGGGGCACAACTTCGACAATGATGCACTTGGCCAAAAAGGGCGTATGCGTTTTCTCCTGAATATATTCAGGAGAAAACGCATACGCCCTTTTTGGCCAAGCAAGCAAGCGGGCAATGCAAATCTGCACTACAAAGAAGTATCACTTCCCACCGGTCAAAAGGGACATCCACAAAATGTGTAAAAACCAGAAAGGCAAGACAGGCCCTGGAGAACAGGGAGCCTTGTTATGCTGATGGGCGGGATGTAAGTTGCCAACTGCCTCACTGGAGGAGTGCATTGTGTTCCCTAAAACAAGTAAACAACAGAGCTACAGAGCCAAGGGCACTTCCAGTCTAGGGAATATACCTTGGGAAAACTGAAAATCCATAAGACAGAGCCACCCCCAAATTGAGGGCTGCACTGCTTACAAGAACCTCAACCCGGGTACACCTGAAATATCCCAGGAAATATAAAAATGGTTCAAAACATTGTGGAACTTACGTACGATGGAATATCCCTCAGCCACGAAATCAATGTCATAAGACCAGTAGCAGCAAAATGAGTGGATTCAGGTACGATGATTCTAAGGGAAAGAAGTCACACAGGAAAAGAAACTTATCATAAGATATCACTTAGGAAGATCCTGTAAACATGGCTACACATGAACTGAGTTAGCAAAGAGAACAGAGTCTCACATTTAGAAAACACTCTTATGCCTGCTTAAGGGGGAAGGAGAGGTGGGGTGATGCATCAAACCAGAGTTTGATATAAGCACAGGTACTGTTCCAAAAACCAACTATGGAATAGACAAGACCTACACCTTCCTCAGTGAAAGGGACTCAAAACCCCATATTTCCCGCAGAGGAATAGATCTGACTAGTAAGAATCTTAAAACCTATGTATTGATATGTCTCCGTAAGGGAATCAAGTGTGTCTAGACTGGCATAAACATGGCAGCGAGAATCAGCTCAAACCCACTCTAAAAAGGAATTTCAAAAACAGAACAAAGAAACAGGGAAATTCTTTACAATTCCTTCAGGGTCTCTGAGGCAACCTGGAATGACCCTATCTACGATGACAGCTGGATGTGGCATGAGGCTGGACACTTGGGACTGAGAGGATTGGTGAGATTGGGTGAGCAAATGCAGACCCTTTAAAGCAATAATGCATGGCAACCATTCCATGGGTCCCACCTCTCCAGGTTGAAGGGAATATTACTACAGCTATAACATGTACGGGAAACCTAGAGAATGGACACACTGTGAATACGAAAGGTTTCTAAAACTCAACGAAGAGTCCCTCTCCTGGTGCTCCGGTTTGACTTTCCAACAGCTTTACTATCAATCTCCCAACTTGGAGAGACAGCCCCTTTAAGCTCCTGGTTCACACAGGTTGCCCATTTGGCAGAGGAGGAAAGGGAAGAGGGAGAACCAATGAGAGAGTCGCTGTTAGGCATTTGGATGGGCACATGTCACTCTAATTTCCCGGCAGGAAGAAGAATTCACCAAAGTCTCAGCCACCCACCGGGAACCAGTATAGGTCCTGAACCAAATGTTTGGACTTGCGTTCAGCTCACAAAAAACGAGTTGAAAAATGGAGCTCAGGGGCACAGCAATTCACAAACTGGCAGAGTAATCAAGGCCAACTATCGTCCAAAAATCTGTTGAGGGAAGGCAACGAGGCGGACTTGAATGCGAGGCAGAATAGCAGGAAACAGATTTCAAGAGGTACGTTAGAATCGCCTGTAAAGCACAGGAAGAGGGGCACAACTTCGACAATGATGCACTTGGCCAAAAAGGGCGTATGCGTTTTCTCCTGAATATATTCAGGAGAAAACGCATACGCCCTTTTTGGCCAAGCAAGCAAGCGGGCAATGCAAATCTGCACTACAAAGAAGTATCACTTCCCACCGGTCAAAAGGGACATCCACAAAATGTGTAAAAACCAGAAAGGCAAGACAGGCCCTGGAGAACAGGGAGCCTTGTTATGCTGATGGGCGGGATGTAAGTTGCCAACTGCCTCACTGGAGGAGTGCATTGTGTTCCCTAAAACAAGTAAACAACAGAGCTACAGAGCCAAGGGCACTTCCAGTCTAGGGAATATACCTTGGGAAAACTGAAAATCCATAAGACAGAGCCACCCCCAAATTGAGGGCTGCACTGCTTACAAGAACCTCAACCCGGGTACACCTGAAATATCCCAGGAAATATAAAAATGGTTCAAAACATTGTGGAACTTACGTACGATGGAATATCCCTCAGCCACGAAATCAATGTCATAAGACCAGTAGCAGCAAAATGAGTGGATTCAGGTACGATGATTCTAAGGGAAAGAAGTCACACAGGAAAAGAAACTTATCATAAGATATCACTTAGGAAGATCCTGTAAACATGGCTACACATGAACTGAGTTAGCAAAGAGAACAGAGTCTCACATTTAGAAAACACTCTTATGCCTGCTTAAGGGGGAAGGAGAGGTGGGGTGATGCATCAAACCAGAGTTTGATATAAGCACAGGTACTGTTCCAAAAACCAACTATGGAATAGACAAGACCTACACCTTCCTCAGTGAAAGGGACTCAAAACCCCATATTTCCCGCAGAGGAATAGATCTGACTAGTAAGAATCTTAAAACCTATGTATTGATATGTCTCCGTAAGGGAATCAAGTGTGTCTAGACTGGCATAAACATGGCAGCGAGAATCAGCTCAAACCCACTCTAAAAAGGAATTTCAAAAACAGAACAAAGAAACAGGGAAATTCTTTACAATTCCTTCAGGGTCTCTGAGGCAACCTGGAATGACCCTATCTACGATGACAGCTGGATGTGGCATGAGGCTGGACACTTGGGACTGAGAGGATTGGTGAGATTGGGTGAGCAAATGCAGACCCTTTAAAGCAATAATGCATGGCAACCATTCCATGGGTCCCACCTCTCCAGGTTGAAGGGAATATTACTACAGCTATAACATGTACGGGAAACCTAGAGAATGGACACACTGTGAATACGAAAGGTTTCTAAAACTCAACGAAGAGTCCCTCTCCTGGTGCTCCGGTTTGACTTTCCAACAGCTTTACTATCAATCTCCCAACTTGGAGAGACAGCCCCTTTAAGCTCCTGGTTCACACAGGTTGCCCATTTGGCAGAGGAGGAAAGGGAAGAGGGAGAACCAATGAGAGAGTCGCTGTTAGGCATTTGGATGGGCACATGTCACTCTAATTTCCCGGCAGGAAGAAGAATTCACCAAAGTCTCAGCCACCCACCGGGAACCAGTATAGGTCCTGAACCAAATGTTTGGACTTGCGTTCAGCTCACAAAAAACGAGTTGAAAAATGGAGCTCAGGGGCACAGCAATTCACAAACTGGCAGAGTAATCAAGGCCAACTATCGTCCAAAAATCTGTTGAGGGAAGGCAACGAGGCGGACTTGAATGCGAGGCAGAATAGCAGGAAACAGATTTCAAGAGGTACGTTAGAATCGCCTGTAAAGCACAGGAAGAGGGGCACAACTTCGACAATGATGCACTTGGCCAAAAAGGGCGTATGCGTTTTCTCCTGAATATATTCAGGAGAAAACGCATACGCCCTTTTTGGCCAAGCAAGCAAGCGGGCAATGCAAATCTGCACTACAAAGAAGTATCACTTCCCACCGGTCAAAAGGGACATCCACAAAATGTGTAAAAACCAGAAAGGCAAGACAGGCCCTGGAGAACAGGGAGCCTTGTTATGCTGATGGGCGGGATGTAAGTTGCCAACTGCCTCACTGGAGGAGTGCATTGTGTTCCCTAAAACAAGTAAACAACAGAGCTACAGAGCCAAGGGCACTTCCAGTCTAGGGAATATACCTTGGGAAAACTGAAAATCCATAAGACAGAGCCACCCCCAAATTGAGGGCTGCACTGCTTACAAGAACCTCAACCCGGGTACACCTGAAATATCCCAGGAAATATAAAAATGGTTCAAAACATTGTGGAACTTACGTACGATGGAATATCCCTCAGCCACGAAATCAATGTCATAAGACCAGTAGCAGCAAAATGAGTGGATTCAGGTACGATGATTCTAAGGGAAAGAAGTCACACAGGAAAAGAAACTTATCATAAGATATCACTTAGGAAGATCCTGTAAACATGGCTACACATGAACTGAGTTAGCAAAGAGAACAGAGTCTCACATTTAGAAAACACTCTTATGCCTGCTTAAGGGGGAAGGAGAGGTGGGGTGATGCATCAAACCAGAGTTTGATATAAGCACAGGTACTGTTCCAAAAACCAACTATGGAATAGACAAGACCTACACCTTCCTCAGTGAAAGGGACTCAAAACCCCATATTTCCCGCAGAGGAATAGATCTGACTAGTAAGAATCTTAAAACCTATGTATTGATATGTCTCCGTAAGGGAATCAAGTGTGTCTAGACTGGCATAAACATGGCAGCGAGAATCAGCTCAAACCCACTCTAAAAAGGAATTTCAAAAACAGAACAAAGAAACAGGGAAATTCTTTACAATTCCTTCAGGGTCTCTGAGGCAACCTGGAATGACCCTATCTACGATGACAGCTGGATGTGGCATGAGGCTGGACACTTGGGACTGAGAGGATTGGTGAGATTGGGTGAGCAAATGCAGACCCTTTAAAGCAATAATGCATGGCAACCATTCCATGGGTCCCACCTCTCCAGGTTGAAGGGAATATTACTACAGCTATAACATGTACGGGAAACCTAGAGAATGGACACACTGTGAATACGAAAGGTTTCTAAAACTCAACGAAGAGTCCCTCTCCTGGTGCTCCGGTTTGACTTTCCAACAGCTTTACTATCAATCTCCCAACTTGGAGAGACAGCCCCTTTAAGCTCCTGGTTCACACAGGTTGCCCATTTGGCAGAGGAGGAAAGGGAAGAGGGAGAACCAATGAGAGAGTCGCTGTTAGGCATTTGGATGGGCACATGTCACTCTAATTTCCCGGCAGGAAGAAGAATTCACCAAAGTCTCAGCCACCCACCGGGAACCAGTATAGGTCCTGAACCAAATGTTTGGACTTGCGTTCAGCTCACAAAAAACGAGTTGAAAAATGGAGCTCAGGGGCACAGCAATTCACAAACTGGCAGAGTAATCAAGGCCAACTATCGTCCAAAAATCTGTTGAGGGAAGGCAACGAGGCGGACTTGAATGCGAGGCAGAATAGCAGGAAACAGATTTCAAGAGGTACGTTAGAATCGCCTGTAAAGCACAGGAAGAGGGGCACAACTTCGACAATGATGCACTTGGCCAAAAAGGGCGTATGCGTTTTCTCCTGAATATATTCAGGAGAAAACGCATACGCCCTTTTTGGCCAAGCAAGCAAGCGGGCAATGCAAATCTGCACTACAAAGAAGTATCACTTCCCACCGGTCAAAAGGGACATCCACAAAATGTGTAAAAACCAGAAAGGCAAGACAGGCCCTGGAGAACAGGGAGCCTTGTTATGCTGATGGGCGGGATGTAAGTTGCCAACTGCCTCACTGGAGGAGTGCATTGTGTTCCCTAAAACAAGTAAACAACAGAGCTACAGAGCCAAGGGCACTTCCAGTCTAGGGAATATACCTTGGGAAAACTGAAAATCCATAAGACAGAGCCACCCCCAAATTGAGGGCTGCACTGCTTACAAGAACCTCAACCCGGGTACACCTGAAATATCCCAGGAAATATAAAAATGGTTCAAAACATTGTGGAACTTACGTACGATGGAATATCCCTCAGCCACGAAATCAATGTCATAAGACCAGTAGCAGCAAAATGAGTGGATTCAGGTACGATGATTCTAAGGGAAAGAAGTCACACAGGAAAAGAAACTTATCATAAGATATCACTTAGGAAGATCCTGTAAACATGGCTACACATGAACTGAGTTAGCAAAGAGAACAGAGTCTCACATTTAGAAAACACTCTTATGCCTGCTTAAGGGGGAAGGAGAGGTGGGGTGATGCATCAAACCAGAGTTTGATATAAGCACAGGTACTGTTCCAAAAACCAACTATGGAATAGACAAGACCTACACCTTCCTCAGTGAAAGGGACTCAAAACCCCATATTTCCCGCAGAGGAATAGATCTGACTAGTAAGAATCTTAAAACCTATGTATTGATATGTCTCCGTAAGGGAATCAAGTGTGTCTAGACTGGCATAAACATGGCAGCGAGAATCAGCTCAAACCCACTCTAAAAAGGAATTTCAAAAACAGAACAAAGAAACAGGGAAATTCTTTACAATTCCTTCAGGGTCTCTGAGGCAACCTGGAATGACCCTATCTACGATGACAGCTGGATGTGGCATGAGGCTGGACACTTGGGACTGAGAGGATTGGTGAGATTGGGTGAGCAAATGCAGACCCTTTAAAGCAATAATGCATGGCAACCATTCCATGGGTCCCACCTCTCCAGGTTGAAGGGAATATTACTACAGCTATAACATGTACGGGAAACCTAGAGAATGGACACACTGTGAATACGAAAGGTTTCTAAAACTCAACGAAGAGTCCCTCTCCTGGTGCTCCGGTTTGACTTTCCAACAGCTTTACTATCAATCTCCCAACTTGGAGAGACAGCCCCTTTAAGCTCCTGGTTCACACAGGTTGCCCATTTGGCAGAGGAGGAAAGGGAAGAGGGAGAACCAATGAGAGAGTCGCTGTTAGGCATTTGGATGGGCACATGTCACTCTAATTTCCCGGCAGGAAGAAGAATTCACCAAAGTCTCAGCCACCCACCGGGAACCAGTATAGGTCCTGAACCAAATGTTTGGACTTGCGTTCAGCTCACAAAAAACGAGTTGAAAAATGGAGCTCAGGGGCACAGCAATTCACAAACTGGCAGAGTAATCAAGGCCAACTATCGTCCAAAAATCTGTTGAGGGAAGGCAACGAGGCGGACTTGAATGCGAGGCAGAATAGCAGGAAACAGATTTCAAGAGGTACGTTAGAATCGCCTGTAAAGCACAGGAAGAGGGGCACAACTTCGACAATGATGCACTTGGCCAAAAAGGGCGTATGCGTTTTCTCCTGAATATATTCAGGAGAAAACGCATACGCCCTTTTTGGCCAAGCAAGCAAGCGGGCAATGCAAATCTGCACTACAAAGAAGTATCACTTCCCACCGGTCAAAAGGGACATCCACAAAATGTGTAAAAACCAGAAAGGCAAGACAGGCCCTGGAGAACAGGGAGCCTTGTTATGCTGATGGGCGGGATGTAAGTTGCCAACTGCCTCACTGGAGGAGTGCATTGTGTTCCCTAAAACAAGTAAACAACAGAGCTACAGAGCCAAGGGCACTTCCAGTCTAGGGAATATACCTTGGGAAAACTGAAAATCCATAAGACAGAGCCACCCCCAAATTGAGGGCTGCACTGCTTACAAGAACCTCAACCCGGGTACACCTGAAATATCCCAGGAAATATAAAAATGGTTCCAAACATTGTGGAACTTACGTACGATGGAATATCCCTCAGCCACGAAATCAATGTCATAAGACCAGTAGCAGCAAAATGAGTGGATTCAGGTACGATGATTCTAAGGGAAAGAAGTCACACAGGAAAAGAAACTTATCATAAGATATCACTTAGGAAGACCCTGTAAACATGGCTACACATGAACTGAGTTAGGAAAGAGAACAGAGTCTCACATTTAGAAAACACTCTTATGCCTGCTTAAGGGGGAAGGAGAGGTGGGGTGATGCATCAAACCAGAGTTTGATATAAGCACAGGTACTGTTCCAAAAACCAACTATGGAATAGACAAGACCTACACCTTCCTCAGTGAAAGGGACTCAAAACCCCATATTTCCCGCAGAGGAAT